>NC_092048.1:138669042-138969042 GCF_003086295.3 Arachis hypogaea
AGACTTGCTTGCATTCTTGGATCCATATGAAGTCCTGCCTTTTTTGTAGTAGGACAAAGCTAGAGCTACTTTGGCTTCAGCAAATCCTCTTGTGATAATGTGGACATGCCGATCTATAATGCTTACAGGCTTTTGGCGATCTTTCTCTGCCTTTGCACTCCTATTTCTTTTACGGCCAGCGTCATTGTAGCAATGTATCTGCTCGACTGGCTTTTTCTAGTCAATTTTTTAATAATCACATTTTTTCAATCATAGCACTCATTGGTAGAGTGACCATAGACTCAATGGTATTCACAGTAATCTTCGAATTTTTTTCCGTGCTGTTTTCCTCTTTTTTCTTTGGTTCTTTCTCTTTGTCTCAGGCTGGATATCGGTTGTGTTGCCTCGGGGCAAGCTCTCTCAACCGAGTAGTTTCTTCTATGTTGATTTACTTCTCGACTCGCTCTTGTATGTACTTTGTACAAAGAAGTTGGGTGCCTCTTTGATATGGATTGGGAGAAAGATCCTTCTCTGAGACTGTTGACTATCCCCGTGATGATTGCTTCAATAGGTAGGTTCTGAATCTCCAAACACATTTTGTTGAATCTTTTTATATAAGCTCGTAGGAATTTTTTGGTTTCTTACTTTACTCCTAAGAGGCTTGCCACATACTTGATCTTATCCTTTTGGATGGAGAATCGAGTAAGGAAGCTTCTTGCCAAATCATCGAAGCATGTGACCGATTTAGGTGGTAAACTATCAAACGATTTCATGGCCGTTTTGGTTAACGTTGTTGGGAAAGCTTTACAGCGAGTTGCATCCGACGCTACTACCAAGTACATACAGCTCTTGAAATTGTTCAGATGATACCTCGGGTTGGTGGTTCCATCATAAAGATCTATGTCCGAAATTTTAAAATTTCTAAGAACTTTAGGCTGCATGATTTGTTTTATGAATGAATCTTTGTCTGTCAGAGGTGTTTCTTCTCGAGCAGGTCGAGTTTTTCTACCTTTGAAGTCAGACACCAATTTTGAGACCTTTTCTTTTGATTTCCTCTGTCATCGAACTTCCCTCTTCAGGGCTCTTTTACTTTTTCGTTGTCGCTCCAGCTCCTACTCGAATTGTTCCAGCCGACCTTGATGTTCACGGACAAGTCCCATAATCTCTGTCGGATCTCTTGGCCTAGATGTTTTAAGTTGGTGTATTTCTGAACTTATCCTATGTCCTTCCGAATTTGACGTGTGTGTATCTCTGGCCGCACCTCTCCCTCTATCATCTTGGTGAGGTATAATTGACCCCCGTTCGTCGTTGTGCTATTCTTATTTTCAAGTGTCCGAATCGTAAGTTGTGTGTCCGTCCGATCCTCAGGGTTATCATTTGCCATCATACGATCTTGATCTCCAAGTCCCTGGCAACGATGCTAATGTTCCGAGAATTACTTGAAACTGAGTTGCTTTGGGTCTGAACGTGAGGTTCAGACTCTTTTTGGGGCAGCGTCAAACGTCTATTGATATCGAGTAGGTGTCGCTGTCCGAGTTTTTCGTAGAGAGGTAGAGGCGGTACCAACATGAAACTCCGAAACTTAAGTTAGCAAGGATTTGAGTATATTTTTAGTAGATTGAGATCAAAGAATACCTGAAATTGTCAGAGTATTTATAAGTGTAGATGTAGAGTCAATAATTACCCTTTGAGTAATTCCATCTTTAGTGGTGGATTCGTTACTCTTTTTTGTTAGAAAAATTGTTAAAATTTCTTTCTAGATGAATAGAAAAGATTATAGTAGTTAATTGAAATTTATCTTATTTGAATAAATCGAGTCAAACTAGCACCGCGTGAGACGATCTTTATGAAGTCAAATAAGTTGGATAGATTTCAGAGTGTATGATCTAGACTCTTGCTATATAAACTAAGCTTTTAATCATTTTAAATCTAGCTAAATTGTGAGCAAGTACATGAATAACTGTTATATAATTTTATATAAAAACTTTTTGTCTCAAAAAATCTCTCTTTAAGCTTCGCTACTGTTTCCATATATAACAAAAGAATCAAGCTAATAATGTACGTAATCGAGTAATGTTACCGATTACAGTGCTGCTATATGCGATCATACGGCAAAGCATAATAGCATCAGCCGCAAAAGTGTGTTACTACAAAGAGGTTTGATTCAATGATTCTTGAGTGCATGTTGTTTTGAACATAACATAATATATGGAACCATATTCTTTTGGCAAGGTTGCTATAGCTAAGCGGTTACTGTGGCATATACTGGAAAACCCTTCCTTACATAGTTGCATTCAAGATATGAATTGAGTGATTTGCCATCACACTATATTGGTTGTCGGATTTAGCGAGTGGGGTGACCCCACCCAGGCACCAAAATGGAACTAATTCCCTTATATCATTTTGGTGAATTCATTATATTTATAATTTAGCGTCTAATTTTTATTTAATTTATTTTTTTGATAAATTTTAAATTTAAAAATTATTTATTTTATATTTTAAAAATAAATAATAATTTTAATTCTTTTTTAATAAGTTACATACCACTTTTTAAATATTATAACAATCATTTATCATTTATCACTCATGGAATTTTTTTTGGATACACTCCAATCTCATCATCATTAAGATTATGGAATAATACTCTGACTTTAATTGATATGCACATGCACTGTGATGATCTATATTCGTATCGGAAATATTTAATAACTAAAATAAATTAGTTAAAAATAATAAAAAAAATTTATTTAATATTTATTAATAATTATGACAATCAATAAATATTAAATAAAATAAATTTTTAGTTTTTTTTTTAATTTTGTTTTTCTAATATTACCATATTCGGATATATGTAAATCCATGTGTTGAAGATCAGGTCAGGTCATCGTCTATCGTGGTCTAAACGCTACCCATTTTGATGGATTACATTCTTTTTCAAAGATACCATTATCATAACCAGAACCAATCAAATCAAAACTTAAAAGCCATGCATAGCTACGTTGTCGACATTGTATTGGGGGATGGGAGCATCTGTATGTGTAGATGATGAGATGGGCCTATTATACAAATGTGGAAAACAGGTATGGGGTGCTGACAGGTGTTCAACAACGTCAAATAGGATAATAACAAGAGTACTACCTGAATTGTATACTGCTTCTCGTCGTTGGTAGTTGATGGATAGCAGTAAATTAAAGTGATAAAGAATTAATCACATCATTATAACAGGGTCAACAACTCTATACGTATGTATGTATTGTGTAGCATGCATCTCATATTCTCATCTCATCAGTTAGTAGTACTACATTTCCTGATACAAGTAGCAGAGGTAGGAATTATCAATTATCAGTTACAGATTCAAATGTTATATATACCGTGAAAATTCAGGTGCAATTAATTTCATGTAAAATTGATATATTAGTTGTTATATAATTTAATTGATTTAACTAAATTTTTATCTAACGACTCTCAAATATTAACTTTACGTAAAATCGACTTCATATGAGCTTTTATCTATATATATTACAGAATCAATTTGTGTCTGTCTGTTGCCTGCATCTGATCTTTTACGTGTGAATATATAATGAGTTATTTTTAGGAAGAATGCTACACGTTATTAAAATTTATATATTGTTTTAGTGGTTAGTTAGTTACTCATTTTAAAAATATAAATTAAAAATATATTATTAAATTATTAAATTAAAAAAATTAAGTTAATGGCTATTAAACAAATTATATATAGACTTTGTTGTCATTTTAATCGGAGTAGTTATTAGCTCATAAGATAATGTATATAGAGATGGAAATAGATCATAACAAATCAAACTTTAGTTTTAACAATTCAAATTTTTTATGTAGTTAATTTGCTTAAATTTGATGTCCATATTATTATTATATATAGTTTTTAAAATATTAAATTTGACTTGTTATTGAATTTGATCTGATTTAAAATCTATAACAAAATCTGATAATTTTTTTTATAAAAATAAAAAATTTAAAAATATTATTTATAAAAAATATTTAACTATAATATGTTAAATTTAATGTTTACAAGAATATTTAAATTTAAAATATTTAAAATATATAAAAATATTTATAATAAAATATAATAAATTTAAAATATTTAATAATTATATTAATAATAAAAATTTTATTTATATATTTATTTATATTTTAACACCAAATCTGATAAACTAACAAGACTAATTAATAAATCTAAACCAAAACTTTTATAATAAATCAGACTAAACTAAATACAAATCAGATTATAGACACTTGATATATCGTACGTCTAACCTATTTTCAATCCTAAATATATGCTAATAAGAACATTGGGAATACAATTATAAATAACTAAACATACAAAACATCAACTTTGTAGTAAATTAGTATGGTTTGAAGTATTACATAGAAATTTGATATTTATCTGGAAATTATATGAATTTTAATTTGATATATTGTTATCATATTTAAAAAAAAAGAAAAGAAAAGAAGAAGAAGAAAGAGAATTGAGTCAATTTTGTATGCGTTATAATGTTATCATTGTATAAAAATGGTATGTAAGCGAGCACCAAAAAGCAGTAACTATATATATATTTGTATAATTACATGTATTGCTTGGGTAACTTATTATAATTTGACAATTTTAATTTAAAAGATACTACTACACTTTAAATATAGACTATACTAAAATATAAATAATAATATATATTTATTAGAAATAAAAAATAAGAATAATACACTTAAAAATACGGATGTTCATGAACTGGATTTGATTCGTATATCTGTGGTATTTATTCGAATTCGATCAAAAAATTGTGGATATGAATTCGATTCGCAAGGTTATGATCTATACACTAATCAGATCGGATTGCGGATTTTGTGTAGGTATCCGTATATCCGCGTATCCGCAAAAATAAAGTAATAAATAAATATTCTTTTTATATTTTATTTCAACTAATAATTATCATATATGTTGTATTATTTTAATTTATTATTTAAAAAAAGTATATTTAATATTATTTTAAAAGCAAACATATTTAAAAGAATAGAAGAATAAATTTTATTGATATTTTTTAATAAAAATAAATTTTTAAAAATATTTTTGTGTTTTCGAATTCAAATTTAAGAATTACAGATATTAGATCCAATCCGATCCGATAATTTAATACGAATCGAATCGAAAATTTGGCCATATTAGATTTGCGTTCACCCCTACTTAAAAAGTAAAAACTAACTGTCATTGCAACCACGCTACCAAAATTAATAGAGTTGTCAAAATTGTGTTATTAGACAAAAATTTCAAAATGTCACGCATCTTTAATTTTTTAAATTTATTATTAAAATTTGACTTCATTTATTTATTTAATATTAAAATGTGAATTTTAGATAACTTTTATATATTTCGTATACAATTAATACTCTTAAAACTTTTAATTTTTCAATACAGTCTTGCTAGCTTTATCACCTATATAACTATATTTATATGTCAATCTATCACATTGTTATCCTTTCCCGTAGTATTGTGTGAATGTGTGAAAATTGAAGTGTTATTGTTACCTGAAATGCGTAATGCGGAAACGAAAATGCTAGAGAAAAAAACTAACGTGCGTAATATTATTTGATTTAATGTAAGGATTTATATATATAATTTTATGTATGTAATATATATTTAATATTATCGAATTATTTTAATAATAATTAAATAATATAAAATAAATAAATACTTAAAAATATAAAATAAATTAATTTTATATTATTTTAGTTTTTTTAAATATTTTTATGCAGAAAATAAAATAGGTGGATAGAGTTGAAGATGTACCGAAAGAACTAAAGGGACGGCATGGAATAAGTGAACCCAGCCATATCATATATTATTCTTTGCTTCTTTTGAATATTATTGTTCCATGTCGTCTTACTTTATAAATAGGGGTTTCATTATAAGAACTAAGAATTGAGAAACCTAACCTAACATACATAGAACCGATGAAACCGAGGGAGGGGAAGGGAAAGGAAGAATTGAAGGGGAAGAATGGCAGAGGGGTTTTGACAGAAGATAGAGAGCACAGACGATGATATGCATAAATTCTGCATCTCACTCTTTTGTGCTCTCTATTCTTCTGTCATCACCTTCGTTCTCCTCTTTACTTCCGCGCCCTCAACCAACCTTTCATTCTTTCATCTCTCTTCCTCCCAGCTCTTTTATTTTCCCCATCTGAATGAATTATATTGAAGTAGCTAGTAGTTACAGCAATAATCTTTGTCCTTGGCATTAACGCCGTAACCTAATTAATAATTAGTATGTTGCAGTTAGACGACGATGGAGACGACTGGCTAGCTGCTGTGATCGAAGATCACGGATCTCTTTACTCATGAATGTGGCATAACATTTATATAAAAAGGTGATGTTGATTCTTTACTTATATATATATTAAAAATGTTATTCGTATTTTAAAATTAACTACCAATATATTTATATAGAAATACATATACGATTTAATTTATTTTTAATTTATATTTATATTTTAATATATATTTTATATATATTATTTACAAAATTTTACAATAGTATTATAAAAAAAATGATAGAATAATAATACCATTAGAATTAGTTGTTTTTAATTTAATTTTTATAGTTTAATAATCTAATAATATATTTTAACCTACACTTTTAAATATTAATGGTTAATTAATAACTAAAAATAATAAATTTTATTATTGGGGACTATATCATAGGTATTTTTCCCAAATTTCATACTTCATCAAATACTTAATCACTAAATTATGGAAACATTTCTGGCTTCATTCCTTTTTAATTTGTTATGAGGATGAGCATGCAGTATATATATGATGTTCTCTTAATATTTTAGCAAACCACATGGTTTAGTGGAAGGAGGATCGGACCACACGTGCAAGCAAACAGGATTTAAGTTGTAGCAGCAATAATAACGTGATTTATTATAGAACAATATTATATAATTAGTAAATATTATTATTTTTAGTTAATATTTGAACAATAATAATTTGTATTTATATTTTTAGATATTTTATACATAAAAAATATATAATTTGTATCTACTTATTAAAATTTTTATATATATAAATTAATATATTTTGTATTTAAATTTTTTAGAATTTATAGACATAAATTAATAAAATTTATTCGTTAAAGATAATTTAATATTGTATTGGCCAATAATAATAAAAAAACATTAAAAGTTACTGCTCCCAAAAGTTTCTCTTTATTAAGGGATTATTGCAGAAGCAGCTAGCTATCTAATTCTAAATTTAATTTGAAGAAATTAAAGAAAATTTATGGGTCATCCATGACATGCATACTGTGGTGGGGATTCTTGAGGAGACATTCCATCATCAACAAAGCAATATAATGCGTGTATGTTTAGCATGATGACTTGATGAGCATCGCACTGTGCAAGTATTCCAATCATAATTTGAAGGCGAAACGTGTTCATGTGTGCGGTCTGCCCTCTGACTGAATGATTCATATCTGATAGCCCTACTTTCTTATATGTAGAGTAATTATTAGGAATATATGATTCTCTTCTAGATTGAAATCCTTAGATTCCCATGCAATATAATTCTTGTCCTGAAATGTAACACCTAGCTAGTACTTACTATCGAATGTTACTTTTTATACGGATGCAATTTGACCTGAAATGGTATAATAGATGGAAGACTACGTAAGCAAGAAAAGAAACGGAAGCAACATGCATGGTTCAACCCCAGTGAAATTACATGCACATATATATATCCGACCCTCAAGATATTTCACTATGATATTTACTTTATTGATTGGGGGTTTATCTGACGCACAGTATAGACATATATAGCTAGAGTGATTTTTCTTTAATTACTTGATAACTTTAGTTAATCCCTTTCTTCACGTGACATAGTTTTTATGTCATTCTTTTCACTTTATTATCACTAACGTTAGCTAGGTACATAATCAACCCATTATTAGATTTAGGTGTTTGTTACGGTACGATGATAAATTCATCCGTACCGATACGTTTAAAATATAAACAAATAATAATAAGTTATGTAAAATTTATTTTTCACGTTAGGATTTATTTTTTTAATATATATTATATCACCACTTTTATTAATATACCTCTTTAATTAAATAAAAATAAAAATATATTTTTTATTTAATTTTATAAAAAATCTTAAATAATTTTATTTTATTTGATTAGACAAAAATATCCTTTTAAATCAATCAAATTTTAGAATTCAATTAATCTTAATTTTATAGTTTCAATTAATTTAAACAACAAAACAAAAACATATTAAAAAAACAAAAATCAATTGTTCTTCGTCTTCTCCAATTCCCCTAATCATTCATCTCCTTCTGAAGCAAAGGAAAACATATCAAAAAAAATAAAAAATCAATCTGTTCTTCATCTTCTCCTAATATCATTCGTACCCCCTCCCCTCTGAAGCACACCAAAACAGCAAAACCCTAGCAATAATTGACTGCATTGATCTCGATAGCTAGCCACCCACAGAATTTAAAGAACCTAAAGGAGAAGGAAGGCAAAACCACTCAACTCGGCAAACGCTGCGTCTTTCTCCTCTATGGAAGTTCTTTGAATGCCCCTTCGCCCTCCATCGTCGAGCCCCGTCCAACCGTCGTCGTCCAGCGCCTCTCCCTTTCTGGCAACCACCGCGTCTTCCTCCACTCTTCCCTGCACTCTGCCATTCTCTGTCTGCATCATCAAGAATGGAGCCTCTGACTCAGGTGGTTCTTGATTTTTTTGGTCTGATTTTTCACTGCTTCTATTTGTTTTTCTGTTCTACTCTTGAGTTAATTTTATTCTCTTAAGAAGCTAATTTTGCGCTGAATCAATTGATTGAGAACTGAAATTATTTTTGGTGTTAATGTATGAGGATAGTTTTGTTCTTTTGTTCCTTTTTTAATTTTCATATAATTGTTGAGTTATTATGTTCTGTATTCTGATTTTGTTCTTGTGTTAAAAACCAATAAGTAAGATATGCAATTGTAATGTTTGTCAAATTAGAAGTAAGAGTATCATTGGATTATAAATATGATACACTTAGAATATCATTGTGATATGTATGTGAAGTGTAATTGCTCAAGGCTATTCTCAATTGGATAGCGTCACACCTCTCTGTAACTCAGGAGCTGAAAATACTCGTTAATATTGGACTATTCTCTATTGGTGGACACGTGGAGAAAGAAGTTGAAATCAAGGAGATCCGCCACGGTGCTAGGATTTGAGGATCCTACCCAGGACATGATGATTTTGTAATAGGTTGATGGTATTAATAGGAGAGTAAGATATCAGGAAGGGTGTGTTTAGTTGATGTAAATGGTCGCCCTTTCCCTCTTATTTTTCTTCAATACTTCGATTTCTTTTCTCCCTACTTACTTGAGCAATTAAGACCCAATTGGCTCTACTTCTTTTCCCTTGTAAGAAACACATCACTGATAATATTAGTACAAAGAATTACATCTTTCTTATTGCTTCCTTTTCTATTTACTTTTCTATGTTCCTTACTTGGAGAGTGAGTATTTAATGTGTATCTAGTGAAAGAGAAAGCTGTTTGTGTACCTAGATAATTCGAATATTTATGATCAAGGTTTGATCAAGAAATTGGAAGTGTTTGATGGGCTTGCAATGTCAATTGGAAATGGCCACATTGATACTGCAGAGCTTAGAACCGAAAGTGAGCTATCATAGGTTTGGTAGTCTGTTTCCTTTTTATATAAATTTTGGCAACAACAACAACAAAATTTTAATTTATTTTTTAACTTGTTATGTTTTGGGGTGATGGAGGGGAAATCATACATTCTTTAGTGGGATTGAACTCTAATTTTATCCCTTATCTAGAAGCTAAGACTAGTCAATAAGTTGGTATTTTTATGAGTTTCCAATGGATAACTAAGTTTATAATGATAATATGATCAGTTTGGATACAGAGAGTTCCATTGATGGAAACGCTGCATGGGTGAGAACTTGCTTGCCAATGGTGTACTTTTCTTTTCACAATGACTTGACAAAATTGAAAGATTGAATTATGATATTTTCTGTTGAACAAAAGAGTTATCCTAGGATACAAATGTTCTTGACCAGTTAATTTAGTAGGGTCTTTATTAGTCTAAAATTGTTTTATTATTTTCATCATAAGCCAAGTAAAGTAATAATTTAACCAAAATTTTATTAGTTATTGAAGTGGTACACTTTAAGATTAGATTTTGCCTTCATAGTATACATGCTGTGTCATATGGCTGCAATTGTCGTATAATATCTACAATCATATGAAGCAACTCAATTTAAATGGTAGAGTATCAATATAATATGTGCCAAGAGTCATGCTTTTTTTAATTGTACAAACAGAAGGAGAAAGAAAAACTGAGACATATATATATATATAATGCAAGTTTGTAGCCACGTTCGGATTCACAACATGCATGATCACAAGAGAATTAATCTTCTACCGCTTCTTCTCTTACATGAAGAAGCTCCTGATACTGGCAATATCAATTCCTTGACAGAAGTTGCATATGCAACTGTAGATTTTGAGTTTCCATTGCAAATTGGGTTCACATTGGATGTGAAGTATCTTCTATGATTACTTGAGAATTGTGTTTTGTCCAATATATTGCATGTTTCTTCGGTGTATAGCCTTTTCATCACTGAACTATAACTATGACCTGGCTTTACTTACATTTTATTATTGTTAAGACATTGACCAATTTACATTCGATGTTGTGTGTTTACTTTATTTAATTAAAAATAAGAAGTAAACAAAGTTGAACAAAAAGAAAAGACTTGCAATTTCCTCAACAATAAACCTTCCCTTAAAACACATAATAGTTAGCAAATAACATGGCATTTTTCTTGCTTTTACTTTGACACACTAATCCTTGTTTAATAATCTTTCTTCTTCTCTTTTCTTTCTCTTCTACTTAAAACTTATAGTCTCAACAGGCAACTATATGATATTTTTTCTTGTTCCAAGTGTTAACCGAATATTTTTTGGTCTCAGTAACCGGTGCTGCCACAGTCACAATAGCAGGGGTAGTCAAGGAGGCCGTCACCATATTGGTATGAACTACGCTTCAATATTGTTCTTATCTTTTGATATGAATATCCAGTGGTTTCTCTTAATATTGTATGTTTATTACCAGATCCTTTCAGTATCATTTTGTCAAGATTACATTGCTTCAGTATATGAATTAATTTAATACTATATTTAATATAACTATTGCATATTATGTTTGAATAGGATAGAGGTTTCTTAGTGTTACGGTTACTGATTGTAGATTTACTTGCGCTTTCTGATTATATGCTGTTTATGTGTAGGTTGCGGTATTGTACTTTCATGATAAATTTACATGGGTGAAAGGACCCGGTCTCTGCACTATTCTGTTTGGTGTCAGTTTATTCAACTAGTACAAGTAAGTCATCAGCAAGCTTATCTTCCGAAATTCTTTTTCCTTTAATTCTATTATGCTTGTTTATATGTTTTTTCGGTCTATTTTTCTATTTTAGATATCTGAAGCTTCAGAAGGGCTATTTTGGTGAAAGCGAGGTGACAGTGCTTCACACAACAGATTCTGCTGACAAATATGTTATTCTTGAGGAGATGGATTAACAGGATATCTGAAACCTTCATAGCAACATCTTCAAAGTAAGTCCCTCAGTTGGACTGTTGTTAAGTGATGCATGAAGCTATAATAACTTATTTATCTATAGATATATATAAATTGACTTTCCCTTTTAATCATAAGATCATTAGTGCTTGTCTTGGTCATCTCAGGGCTTGAATGTTGATGTTATCAACTACTACTGCTATATGGTACTCATTAGTCATTAATACTTTTTCAATGAAGAAATGTACCACTTTTATTGTGCACCTTTCTTGTACACCTTTCGTTTATGATATAAAAGATAATTTTTTTTATCTTCTCTCACTTTTTATCAATCACTTTTAATAGGTATATAAGAAAAGTGTATACTAACTACTAAGTAGTGCATATAAGATCTCTCAATTGCTATATTTGTGTAGCTCCTACGACTCGCCTGCTGACCGACTTCATGTCACGTTTTCAGCAGTTACCTCTTGATGCTTCCATTGGATTTGTGATGTGAAGGTGCTTTCCAAGTTTATCAGACCGGAGGAAACAAATCGCCCGGCAATGATCAACATTTAAGCCCAATCATTCATCACTTCCATTTTAAAATTTTGTAATTGAATATCTTGTATTCTGTTAGTATTTCATCGGTAGCACAAATTTTGGTATTCCTGACTTGAATTGTCAAGATATATTTTGTAGATTAAGGCAGCAGGGTGTAATAGATCAAATGTTCATTTTTGTTTTAATGTATCGAGTTACATGTTACTATTTTTCGTTCTTATGTAATAAATGTAACTCTGATTTTGTTCATCTAATTCTGAGTCATGTTCAATCTTATGAAAGAGGAGTATAGATTCTGAAAAACACTCAGTGTGTAAAAAACTCAGTGGGTAATTTTGAGTCATCTAACTCTACTATTTATATGCACGCTTTTATAGTCCTATATCATTACTCAATATGATATAAAACCAAATTAAGAAAAATGGGTTCAAGACACAAGACTGAACTCACAGATTTGTCTTGAAATAAGACAAGTTCTTGCTTACATTTTTTGTTCAACAGAACAACCAAAGCAATAATTGAGACCAGTTAATAGAGCTCCAACAAAAGATACTGCCACAGTAGTTAATAAAATTTTGAATTGAATCTAAATTTAAATTTCTCATCAAATTTATGCCTGGAAGGAAAAATATACAACATCTTATCGCTAAAATGGGATAACTACATCAACTACATTCCTAATTTTTCTTCATTAGATATATAACTACATGCTTTTTATTAGACTAAATGAAAATAAGGATTGGCCTTATGAAATTGGACCCTATAACATGAGGATGAAAAAAAACGGCCTAAATACAGGCAAATACAAATTACAATGGCAGTGGGATGGATCCTCTGAGAGATTCCCAAAACTATCTTGGAGATTTTGAAGAGAGACATCTCCCACATGAGACTAACTTCAGCAATGCTCTTGGTTTTCGGGTTCGAATTTTCAAGAGGGACAGCTGCCAATGCAATCAAATAAATCAATAATATGTATAGTAATCAAAGCAAAATCTAAAAATATACATTTTCACCAACACAATCACAACATATGAAGTTGAAGCATAAAAAAACTACAAACATATGCATCAACACTGCTGTATTTCTAGTTAATAGTCTTGCCTGAAAAGTTTGAATATATTATTGATGGTGGATAAAATATTATTATTTTTATTTACTTCAAAGAAAAAAGGTTCATGTATGAATTCTAACATTAAATTTAGATCATGCAAAATATGATTACCTTCTAACGGGTTGCTCTTGATGCTTTCCAGCAAAGTAAGCTCCTTGATCTTGGTTCCAGTTTTCTGCAAAGTAAGAATTTTAGAATCAATAGGCAGTTACAAAAGAGACACTACTAGTTTACTGAAACAGAAAAACACTACTAGTACCCAGACTAATGGAGATTCTAAGCAAGCTACCATCCTTGAATTATAAAGTGTACACATCGAAAGAAAATGGATAAAGAAGCAACATACATATTCTCTAGTTCAAGCTTTTCAGCAATGGAAACTGCTTTGCGTTTCGACTACCCACTTCGCTTACTTTCTGCCTGCTGGATTACATGAGCAAGAGATACCTTACTTTTTACAATATTTTTACTTTGACCTTGTTCCCTAAGCTTTCTGTAGTCCAAGTGAGACTTAACTATTGGATTTCTTTGGGAATCTGATGCTTGCGCTATACTTGAACCTTCTACACTTCTGTAAGATGTTTCATGAGCATCAACTTGCTGTGCATCATTCTTGTGCTCTGTTAGAGAAGCTGCTTCTTCTATGATTTCACCCCTTGGATGAGCTCGAGCAACACCGACACCGACACCACTTAATTCTCTAATGTGTGACGAACTATCATCAGTAGCATGCAATGTAAGAGGAAGTTGAACACCTAAGCCTGCATCTCTAGTTGACTCGCATCTAATTTCTATCGTTACAGATGTTCCAAAGACAGATTCAAATGCTTGTAAAATGTGACCTGTGAACTTCTCAGCCGTGGATTTGGTTATTTGAGAACTAAACATTAGCTGCACAGTTGGAGCTGCACAATATTGCATCCTCTATCATTAGATAAATGGTAACTAATTGTCAATATAAACAACAAAAATAGGATGGAGACACATAAGCAACCTACCATAATAATAACAACAATATCAACACATTAAACAAAAAAGAAAGCTACTTATGAAAGCAAATAAAAAGCTGCATAACTGGATTAAAAATCACTGTTAACTTTATGACGAACCCAAAAGCAAGTTTTCAATGCATTTTGCTACAAGACCCTTCAGTTGACTAACATTAAGTGTAATCAAATACATAAACCAGTTTACCTAATTCTTCACAAAGCAACATGCAAAAATGAACAGCGAGGAATTGATGTTTACCTGCTCCAAAACTGACAGAGATCAGCTTGCCTTCTTTATACAAAAATTGTCTCAGTCTAATAACTTGAATCCTCTCAAGAACCTCTAACCACATCTCTTCAATACCTTTATGGTTTTTACTCAATATCTGCCTTTCATTCATTCTACTCTTGTTGGCCATATGGGAATAAGTTTGTTGAGTGGCAGAACCAGACACTCTGGGAGAGGCGCCAGAAAGGGAGAGGCGCTGGACGACGACGGCTGGACGGGGCTCGACGATGGAGGGCGAAGGGGCATTTAAAGAACTTCCATAGAGGAGAAAGACGCAGTGTTTGTCGAGTTGAGTGGTTTAGCCTTCTTTCTCCTTTATGTTCTTTAAATTCCGTGGTTTAGTCAATTATTGTTAGGGTTTTGCCGTTTTGGTGTACTTCAGAGGGGAGCGGGGTACGAATGATATTAGGAGAAGATGAAGAACATGTTAATTTTTTATTTTTTTGATATATTTTTCTTTGTTTTAAAGAGGGATGAATGATTAGGGGAATTGGAGAAGACGAAGAACGATTGATTTTTGTTTTTTTAATATATTTTTGTTTTGTTGTTTAAATTAATTGAAACTATAAAATTAGGATTAATTGAATTCTAAAATTTGATTGATTTAAAAGGGTATTTTTTATCTAATCAAATAAAGTAAGGATGTTTAAGACTTTTTATAAAATTAAATAAAAAATATATTTTTATTTTTATTTAATTAAAGGGGTATATTAGTAAAAGTGGTGATATAATATATATTTAAAAAGAAAAAATTAAATGCTGACGTGGAAAATAAATTCCACGTGACTTGTTACTACTTGTTCATATTTTAAACATATCGGTACGTATGAATTTATCATCGTACCGTAATAAACACCTTAGATTTAAGACGTTTTCAACTCTGCTAGTTATATATTAAAATTAGTAGTGGTCAACATAAATAGGATAATATATGTATATCTGTAGCATTTATCGATATTAAATTTGCAAATTACAGATATAATCCGATCCGTACTGTTTTTAGATAGGATAAAATTCGATCTGCATTTCGAAAAAAATGGATCAAAGATATTATACATGTATTCATAGAGCAGACTCACAAATTTATGGATCCGCACAGATAATAAATAAATAAAGAATAAAAAAAATATATAGTAGTTAACTTAGTGTTTTAGAAAGAAACCCCTAAATTTTAATATAAAAAATTTAGATATTATTTCCGATAATTTTATAGAGGTGTACGCGGATTAGATTGGATTAGATATGACCGAAAATTCGATCTGATCCGCACAATTCGATCTCCATCGAATCAGATCGGATATCATATCGCGTTTTTTAGTGTCAGATTCGATCCGATCCACACATTTGCGAATCAGATCGGATATTGGATATCGAATATATCCGCGTAATTGAACCTTCTTTTTTTAATTATATTTTTATGTAAAAAATTGAATAAAAATATTTTTTCACACTTTTAAACTTATTTATTCCTAAAATATTTTTAATTAAACTTGTTCTTAATAACAAAAATAAAATAATACAATATATGAATAATAATTACTAACTAAAACATATAAATAAGTAAATATAATACCAAACATATACATTTGTTTTTTAATTATTATTGCGTGGATCTGCGGATACAAAGTAGATATCCCCGATCCGATGATCGGATCGTATCCGCAATTTTCGGATGCGGATATTTATCACGGATCTATGGATACGATCCAATCCATGACCATCCCTAGATTTTAGTGCGGATCGGATCAAAATTTTGTTCATATTCGATCTAATTTGATTTGTATTCACTCTTTAAAAAGCAGCTACTAAAATCAGTTATCAATATAAAATATATATTAAACTAAAAAATACACATTAAAAATAAATTAAACTATACATATTTACACACAAATATATTAGTAATAAATTTTTTATGAGTATATAGCATTTTTGATTTTATACCGTTAAAATTTGGAAAGTTCTCATATTAACATTTTAAATGTATTTTTTGGTTACTAATATAAATATAAAAAGTTCTCACAAATATTATGTACCCACTAAAAATTAATTATTAAATTAGTATTATGTATTTGTATGTAAATATATATAATATATATTTTAACATATATAATATAAATAGATAATTTAGTGATTAATTTTTTATACAAAATTAATTTTTATATTATTCCAATTATTTTATACCATGACTAAAACTTAAATTATAATTAAAACGAATTTGACATTATAAATGATGACTGATGATGGCCTAGTTTTTCATCGGTTATTATAACTTCTTTTGCTAAATGAACTATCTCTCTATCATTCTTTGGAAACATTTTGATGAACAACAATGCTAGAGAACCAATTTTATATAAGCTAAGAATCAACCAACTGGTAAATTAGAGGTATCGGTGATTTTAACCGGATGTTGTTACTGATAGGCATACGGATGTTTCTTTTTCTTATAAATTGGATGATTTTGGATATGATTTCTATGTTTCATGTGTTACGCATTAATAAAACATAATTAATTATATGGAATCAACTAATGAATGATCAAAGCATCTGTTATGTGATTCTCTCCTATCACTAGCGTATCTTCTCTCATGTTTTAAACGTGGTCAATAATAATTTAAAAAAAATTAAATTATAAATTAATAAAACTAATTATAATTAATTATGTTATTTCATTTTTGGCTGATTATTAGTTCCATATATTTTTCCTTTGAAGAAATCATGGATATATACTTGCTCAAGTTAGAAAAGAAACATTGAGTAAACTTTCTAATTGGTAGTAATATTTATGAATTTTTAATAGAAAAGTATAGGTATATAATTTTTAATCAGTAAATTTTAAATAATTATAATTAATAATAATTAATTATATATTTTTTAAAAAACAAACTTTAAATAATTACTAATTAATAATAATTAATTAATATAGAGTATAATTTAAAAATATTTATTGATTTGTTATTGATTAAACTTCTATTAATTATTGAGCGAAATTGATTTTTAATTTAGACAAATTAGTTCCTAATAAATTTGGATAACCTCAAACTAAAAATATCAAATCCACTTGAGATAGAGAATCACAAAGATGGACGGCTGATAAATTGATGTGATAAAAGTACAGTAGTGCGAGAGAAGCATTTTTCCCTTTCTATGTTTGTATGAAATGAAATACCTACTAGACTAGAATTTGTATGTTTCGGTTGGAGATTGGCTCGTCGGTGTGCATAATGCTTTAATTTGTGGCCCATTATTGGTAGTTATCACTTATCACATGCATCTTTTCTTTGTGGATGGCCAACTTGGGTCATGTTAAAAATATTAGAAAAATGATATTTGTACCACTATATTATACAAGTTTTTGCATATTTTTATTTTATCTCATTTTGTTTATCAATTATTTGAATACCAATGTAGAAAGTATAAAAAAGATGTACACAAAATTATTACATGTAAATACCCCCAATTCACACCTATACCGATATATATCAAGGTTTTGAATATCCATATTCTTCTTTCTTTCTTTCTCATGATCACAATATTAATATTGTCATCATCATCATCATCCATATATAAGCATTTCACTTATTCTTAGGCTGTAAACTTGGAGCACAAAATATCATTTTACATAAAGTCAAAAAGCATATGGTGAGCACTACTTGTAACAAGACTAAAGTTAAAGATGTGTGCATGGTATCTGATTGGTAACCAAGCTTTTGCTTTATGTTGAAATGACTACAAAGTTACAACCACCAATGTATATATAATTGGATGTATCTTACCAAAAATATTTAAAATATCAGAATTTATTATTTTTTATTATTATTTAATTATTAATTTAATTTTTTTAGTATAGTTTCTTTAATCTAATATTCTAATACCATATTTTTAAATATTAATAATTAACTGAAAAATTAAAATAATAAATTTTGATGGTGTAAACTCAAGTGCAGTCGACTTTCATATGAAGTTGATATCTGAGAGAGAGCCGTGAGATGATTTGACTGATTTGACTAAATTTTTATCTAACGACTATCAACTTCACTTGAAGTCGACTTCACCTGAGTATTCACCAATTTTGATAATCCTCTAACATTTCTGACTGATATATCTTCGTTGACAAATTTTGTGTAGAGTATTAATAAGTTGGAGGTAGGGTTAGGGTGCAGGTTGCATGTGGTGGATGTCAATGTCGGTGTGTTTGAAGGACTTAATGTGAAGATCTCTGGTGATCTGAGTGGTAGTGTCCAAGAAGTACAAGGCGAAAGAGGTGAAGCAGGAACAAGCAAACATGGGAATGGGGCCATAGATCCAAAGGACAAGAGGAATAGACAAGTAGAAAGCCCTGAGTCCAAGGGACCAAGAAACACTTCCACGGTTCAATGTCTTTGCAACATACTCAATGAAATCCGTCTTCCCTTTGAGTGCGGGTGAAGTGATCAAGAAGCTCACGTGCGCGTAGTATCTGATAGACTGCATGTTACAGAGGAATGCAACAAGGAAGCACAACGATATGGAGAGCCTCTTGATAGCAGAGTTAAGGGAACTTTTGTTACCATAAACCAATTCGGTTTCGGAGTCGGTGTTGGCGAAAACGCCGATTAGTGAACTGAGTGTGATTGCTGTTGTTGCCAGAAGCGTTGATGCCATGATGTTGTTGCGGATTGTTTGAACCGCCAGAACTCCATTCTTCAGGGGATCCTGCACCAACTTTCTTATTTAATTGTTTGTTAAAAGATTTAAACTTAAACAGATTATGGAGTGAGTAAAACTGACAGCCATGAGAGACAGAACCCATTGATAACGAGACTGAGCGTTCAAGCCAATGACGGTGCGAGAAGGGTGCCTGATTATGGTGTAGAGAAGCCACGCGTGATATATTCCAAGCACCAGCACCCCAACTGGGACCAACACATAATCCAGCTCTGCTATTTCCATCTCTCACTTTCATCTATCTTCTCTTACTCCGCTTCTATCACTGCTATATATTGCACTTTTCTGTCACTCTTTGATGGATCCCACTTTACTTTACCTAAAGTCTTGCTCTTTCAGCTGTTCCTGCACATTCTCCACCTCCCTCTTTTCATTATAATTTTCACACGTAAATACCTTTACGAAATAAAATATAAAATTCCCCTTAACCATCAAGCCTCAGGGTTGTACTTTTTTTTTTTTTTTTTGGTTAGAGGGTTTGTATTTTGTTTTTGTTAAGTGAATTAGAGAGCTCTTAATTCTAAATATTATCCATGCACCAGACACCCACACAACACACTGAGGGGGCTAATTTGACCCATTTAGGCCAGTGTATGTGCCTAAATCTATAGATTATATGACCATTTTATTTTTCAAGCATTCATCAGTCTCGATTTTTAGGTTCGGATTATTTATGGCTAACCCCACAAGTTATATATGGGCTGATCCATTTATTTTTTATTTTTGGACAAAATATATACCAAAAAGGTTTAAACAAACAATTGTCTTAGCAATTCTGGTCATGGGAGAAATTGAAATCAAGTTGATGAAGTTTTATTGAAAATGCAAAACAAAAATCTATTCAACGTTTTTTTGCGGATTAACGAGGCCCAACCTAACATCTCATTGGGGTGCGTAGTGACCGAATGCAAATTAAGTCGGCCGATTTATCATCTCACTCTTCTCCTCACTTCTCTTTTCTTTCTCCTTTTTTCCTCTCTCAATCCTTCGTTTATCTTTTTTGGTCTTTGTTTTATGTCCTAATTTCAAATTTAATAACCCTCTTATAATTTATGTCTCTCATTTCGTGGTGTAAATTCTGGCATGGTGGTGCAAATCCACTCAAATCTATAAAGAAAATATAATGAGTGAATTTTTTTTCGTGAAAATTTTTACAAATTTAAATATATATATATATATATATATATATATATATATTCAGATTTTTTCCAAGAGGAATAAAGGGGATCTCAAAATAGTGCAACACATGTGTGTAAATCTTGAAACAGAAGAAGAAATTTAGATAATTTTGTTTCAACTTGTTAAAATTCTCACTAATTAAAATTTGTAATTATTCTCAGCAATAATTCATCATATGAAATATTTATTTATTTTCTTGTTCTATATGATAAATGTCATTTGAGTTTTCTAACAATGAAATTTAAATGTGTGCACTGAACTGAACCTGTTAAACAAAAAAAAAACCCTAAAAATATAAGAATTGAACGATTACACCAAATCAAGAAACAACAACGATGTTCATTCAACAATGAAGTGTCTAAGCATCATTGGTATCCCCAGGAATCCAATGCTGATTTTGCTGTTGTTGCCACTTGCCAGTGCTCAAAGATTAACCATATGTCAGGTTTTATGTTAAAAAAGCTGTTCAATAATGACTTTCAAACGGAAATAGATCTTGCATAAAAGCTCATGCGGTCCCAATTAATCCAAGATTGCGCAAACATTTCATATGCTCACATGAATTATGATCCTTAATGTGTGATCAACTCTTGTATGATTATTGATGTCACAGAGATCAACTCTGCAAAATCCAATGCATTACTATCCTGGTGCATGATGATGCACCAAGTTAATGGCATTCCACAAGCATTGACATTACATAATAATAGGGTCAAAACTGTTACATAGTTATACATGATGATCCGCAGCTAAATTTGGAGACGAGTTGTTGTTACCGGGTAAGGAATAATAAGGAGAATGGAGTGCAGAGTGTGCATCATCATCATCATCATGATGAGTTGATGGGGTCTCTTTCCTGAATGAGTTACTGTGAAGATCCCTTGTAACTTTAGCTGTAGTGTCCAAGAAGTACAAACTAAATGAGGTGAAGCAACAACAAGCAAACATAGGTATGGGACCATAAATCCATAGGAAGAGAGGAAATGAGAGGTAAAAGGCCCGCAATCCGAGGGACCAAGAATGGCTTCCCCGGTTGAGGATCTTGCCAATGTATTCCATATGCTCCCTTTGGTCTCCCACCGTAGGCGCCGTGATTAGGAAGCTGACATGGGCATAGTATCTTATGGATTGCACATTGCATAGAAATGCAATAAGGAAGCAAATTGTGATGCAGATTTGTTTGATGGAAGTGGCTGTGTAAGGTATAAAAGGCATGCCCTCTGAAGCGCCAGTGCTGGTAGCAAAGATTCCAATCAGAGAACTCAGTGTGATTGCTGTTGTGGCAAGAAGAGTGGATGCCATTATGTTGTTGCGTATGGTTTGAACTGCCAAAACCCCATTCTTCAGCGGATCCTGTATGTCAAATACAACTCATATTTAACTCATATTTAAGTAGCGTTTGTTTTGAGGTACGAGAGATTGAGAGACTGAGACTTAATATCATATTTGTTGATTCACAAATTGATATTAAAATTTCAGTTTTTGTGTCCAAAATTTTAAATTTTTTAGTATTTTCAAAAAATAGAGACAAAACAAATTGAAATTTTTTTAATTTTATTCTTTGTGCAAATTAAATTAGAACTTCATTATTAATTCTGTGTCTGACTCTCACTTTATATCAAATACAATCTTAAGGTTTATTTTAGAGTTTATTTTATCAAAAACAAAGATTGAGATTCATTTTATCAAAATCAGAATCTTAAATGATTATTTACTCGTTTATATTCAATCGAACATACTATGACTACACTAGCCAACAAGTAATGAATGCGTTCCTCTTTTGAGATAGACATACATACGTTGACCTGTTTCTATCCATTTGTGTTCCAAAACAAACAATTAATGATTCTAAAATCCCAAACGAAACAAATGATATAAATAAATAAGGAGGAGGAAGAAGGAATACAGACACTCATCATGCATAGAACCCACTGGTGGCGAGAGTGGGCGTTGAGGCCAATGACAGTTCGGAGAGGAGTGCGGAGAATAGTGTAGAGAAGCCAAACATGGTACATCACGAACACCAACATACCCAACGGAACCAACACATACTCAAGCTCCTCCTTCTCTATCCACATCCCCATCCCCACACCCACTTATTGTGAATGATTGTCCATCCAAGTCCTCTTTATGTTATGTTGAATATTTGCAAGTCACTTTCACAAGTTGCAATAATACTTGTATAATATTAGCCATATGGATGCGGATATGTCAGACACACACAATAAGGTTGTTAAGATGATCTTAGGACTGAAAGATTCAATCAAGTGCTTAGCGACAATAATTACACTGTCAAGTGTAAGATTATTAATTGATTGTGTTGAGTGATGACCCCACCGCCCTTCCAACTTTTCTGCCACAACTCACATGTCTCGACTCTTCTACACCACGTGAACTTCCCCGCCCAGGATTATTTCTAAATTTTAAATCATCATCATCCACATACTTAGATTTTTTAGCTCTTATTGCCACAAGTAAATACAAAATGATTATAGTAAAGAATCTATACTAGTTAGATTGATTTACAGATAATAGAGGAATGATAACTTTGTCATTTTTCATAGTTTTGTGTTTAACTTCTAGCATCTTGGAATATTTTTAAAATATTATTTTTAATATTTTTAAAAAATAAACTGATTTAAAATTAAAATTTATATTAGAATTGATTTATGGAATAAAATCGATATCCTTTTATAGTTATTATATCACTTTGATAGAAAACTAATAAAATTTTGTCATCCGTGTAATTATATTAATAAAATAATTTTAGTAAATTTGGATGCATATAAAATATGAGCTTCGCTACATATCCAAACAATTTTACATCCAAGTCATTTAGTTTAGCCGAACTTTGTCTTCTTCTTCTTTCTCCTTTTCCTTGTTCTTCTTCTTCTTCTACATTTTTTTCATCTTTTTTTCATTATCGTCATCGTCACCACCATCATACCATCTGCTCCTCCTCCTGATTCTTTTTTATTTGAATTTCTTTGATATTTTTTCTTTTTCTTCTTCCTCATCCATCATCATATCATCACCAACAACATACATCAACATTTTGCTAACATTTTTATTGATTCTAATTCTCTGTGGTGATCGAATGAAGCAAAGTTATTATCAAAACGAAACCATTATATAATACCAAATAAACCAACGATACGTATTAGAAGAAGACAATAACGATAACGATAATGATGATGATAATGGAAGGAAAAGGATAAAAAAGAAGGAGGAGACGAAATTCCAATAGGAGGAGAAGGAAGAGGTGTTGCTGTTAACGATGATAACAAAATTAAAAAATAATAGAAAAGAAGGAGAAGAAGATGTAGCAACCGAAACAATGAAGAAGAAGACCAATGACAAAAACGGCAAAAAAAAAATACGTAACTCAAATCACTTATATATAAAATTGCTTAGATATAAAAAATTACTCATAAAATATTTGACACAGTCATATAATTACACTATTCTTTTAAATTAATTAACTATAAATCGTTAACCACTAAACTATAATTGTTCTCCATTTTGTGTCTACTAAAAAAAACTGCAAAATACGAGTTATCGATAATAAATTCACTATCAACTTACATTTCTTTTATTTTTTAATTTTAAAGGGTTTTGCTAAATTACTATCCTAAACCCTAAAGGCATAAATTAAATATACCATTAAAAAAATATTTAAATGTTATTTATTGCTTTTATGTATTAACAATGTATAAAAACTTATTTTGTAATAAATAGCATTAAAATATTTTTTTTATTATATGCTTAACTTATATCCTAAAGACATAGGATAGCAAAATCCAATTTTAAAATGTATAAAACTATGCCAAAGAAATAATATATAAATTAGTTACAAATCCCACAATTAAATAGAGACAAAACATGGGACTATGGACTATATTTTATTGCAGATAAAAAAAAAAGCTTGAATTTTAGAGGGCTGGTATCTCCCTTCTATAAGTAGGCGTCAAAACTTCATTATGATTACAGAAGGAAAGAAGGAATTGGAAAAGAGCATTTCCAAGACATTTGAAGTGGTGTATCTATTACAGCATCTAGGAACTTTTGTCAGCAGCTTTTCCTAGAGAGGTGAAGTTCAACCTGAAGAGAACAAGATGGAAAATGAATGGTTGGCCAACCAACATTAAACTATCAATTCCCATATAAACTCACTCTCATTCAAAGTAGTTTACCTGATAAGAGGCTTCCTCTGGGGCAGAGGTGCAGCTGTAGAACTTATGAATGGAGCTGTCAGCTCAGCAGGCTTTCAGGGACAAACAAAACAAAAACAAATAGTCAGAAACTCTTCAATTTCTTATTTAAGAAGAACTGCACCATAAAATGGTTTGAACAAGATTAAGAGGGTAACCTCTAGCTCCTCCAAGCTCTCATTGGGGAGTAAATGATTTGAACAAGAGGTTTCCTTCTCAGTAATAACTGGTTCGCCTACCACTGCCAGCTCTGAATGTGAAGAGTCCAAGTTGCTCTTGTTTATGTTCCCACCTAAATTTTTAAATTGATTTCTGTACTCAACATCATCTTCAAGCTCGTCAGGTTCTTCTGGTAAGGCTTGATGTGTATCATATGGACCAGATATGATCTTCTCAATGGCTAGATTTTCTGCTTCTTTAGAATTACATGTATTAATGCCAGTAAGCATATGGTTGACTTGTTGGATACTTCTTGCTGATCCATTGGTCTCGCCATGCCTGGAAGGACTTCCCGTTAAAGATTTCAAATCAGGCTTCTCATTCACACTGTTGACTTCTGATTCATCGCATTTCATAGAACAAGAACTAGCAATGCTAACAGGATTTCTCGAGTCATCATGAACATCCCCGCTGGAGGGAGGTAAAGATGCAAAAGACTTGGAAGTTCTTAAGTTATCAATGCTGTCCTCCGCTCGCTTTCTCTTCCTTTCATCGGCTTCTCTCAAGGCAACTGCTTGTCCTTCTTGAGACTTCTCTGTCTGACCATGTACGGAATCCCTTAATTCTGAACTTCGCTTACTGTCCCAAGTCGCTTTAGTTGGCCGGGAAGGTCGAACGCCACCAGGAAAAACAAAGTTCGGTATGCTACGCCGTTTCACATGGGATACCTGGATAGCCATTCCTGGTTTCCACAAAGTATACATGTTGACAGAATGCTTAAATTCTTCAACGGTATGTCTTATATCAAATTGTTCGCCTTCATTCACGGGAACTCCTTGCTTACGTTGCAGACCCATGAAGTAGGAACAGTGGAAAGGCTTAGATTTGTCTGAAAAATCACCAGGATGTGGATGGCACTGAAGCATGCCATATGTGTGCCGCTCAATCTGAATGTTTAAAGGTAAAAGCAAATAAATAATGAAAATGGAAGTGTTCCTACCCCCCTTTCTCATAGAAGAAGATAAGAGCTAAGTAAGAAAGAAAGTAAATTAGATGTCATAACAAGCACAAATACAGTAACAGTGCTATACCTTCAATGTCAAGTGGCGGAGGCGGGACTCAACCCAGCCCTTCCATTTTCTAAGATCATCAGCATTCTCTGCTGAAACATCTATCTGCAGATAATTCTTATAAGCTTCAAAAAATGGATAAGGCTCAAAAAGCGCATCCCAATTGGCATTGTTCGCCTCCATTGCCTGCGCAGAATGACAGAAACTCAGAATTATGCAACTCAAATATCATTGAAATATAATCTTAACTAATAAGTAAACCACCCTAGAAGAAACTTAGTTCCATAATAAGAAAGTCATAAAAGAGATCATTGCAGATAAAAAATTATTTTGGCTTAACATAAAACCAGCTGCAACAACCAAGCCTTGTCCCACTAGGTGGAGTTGGCCTAGATAAGACAATGCCGCAATATTTTATCTTAAAACATATTAGTGTCTAAACCATTAACAATTAAATCTCATTGACTGGAAGGGAAAAAAGAAAAAGAGAAAATTGAACCAAATTTTGTTTCATTTTTCAAACTTCATATAGCTTGACTAAGACTATTTCCTTGAATTTTCCCAAAAGCCAATATTTCTGGAGCAATCCATCATACCTCACATATTTCATTTCCCCTCTGAAACTCCTCTGTCATAATACGCAATGTACTTGATGAAACATTGTAGCTAGAGTTCATGCAAGGATAAGCAGGAGTAATTATCGGCATTAGATGGAATCTATCCTTGGGATATCTTCTAGGATCCCAAACTTGGAGTCCAAGAGATCCTTCTTCAATAGCACAAAGCAGGACAGGGTTCGGCCAACGCCACTGAGTATACACCCTAAAGAACCTAGACACTAACATATTTGGAAGTGCATTTGGAAATAACTGACATATTCGAGCAACCAGCAATGCCCAGTTTATACCACCCAAAAAACCAGAAACCTGCCGACAACATATCATGTTTTAGGTAAATCAGAGTAATATAATTATAATTGAGATAGGAAGAGAAGGAGATTTGCTATACATTTGAATAGACACCACGTCGCTTTGCCCAAAATCTCATGCATCTCAATGTTGTGCGAAAATTCTGCACCTCAAAAACAGACATACAATGATTAATGTGACAGGAAACCTTGGTGCATAAATCTCCAACCATGTTTAGGATTTCATATCCACTACCTGAATATTTGGAACCAAACGCAGGATTTGATCAGTCACTCTACAACCATTAAGACTACGAACAGTTTGTTCATCTGCATTTTGTAATATTGACTCCTGTGATATATCCAAGTCCTGTCACACAAAATCAGCCAGCATTACTAAGCAGTAATAAAAGGTTAAATATGATTAACTTTGCCTATACAAGCAACATGCAGACAAACATAACACAAGGTAGACAAGAACTGTTTGTCACTCAGCATGATTCAATTTCATACATATCAAATGGAACACCTTAGGCATATTAATCTTTAATCTTTAATCTTGCATAAAATACTTACCTCAGGAATAACCCACAAAGACAATCTTGCATAAAGGAGATCAATAGAAACACCATTGAACTTGAACCCCATCACTGGAACATGAGCATCAGGCACAGGGTGCAACTCTGTTACTTCTGGCATCTCAGACAGCATCCTATGTAGTTCACCAAAGAAATCTTCCTAAAGGTCAATTCAAATAACTATTTTAGCATATCAAAGATAAAACCTGCAAATGATATATTTGCAACAAGAAATGGTAATAATTATCATACTTCTCTGGATACATGCCTAGGTGCCACACAAAGCGTGTCTATATCAGCTCCAGGGCCATGGACCTACAAAATTTGGGTGCGAACTGGTAAAATAACACAATCTGAAAGAGGAGAGAAATAAAAAGAGAGAGATGACAATAAATGTATTACAGTGATTATCAGTATTATCACTTTTTCCAGTCCAAAATTCTGTACATTATATTCAAGCTTATAACATATGACAGTGCTACCCTTACTCACCCTCTCCAATCCTTTCTCCAGAAGGATGTCCAAGCTTGAATTGCAATTTAAAGATGAACAAAATACAGGCACAAAAAGAAAAAATGGAAGATAAAAACAGAAACAGAGTTATACCCCTAATCGATAGGAGCCAAAGGTGAAAATCTTGGCATTTGCTTCTTGCACCAGTTGGTCATTGAGTCCCTTTGCACGGCTAATGGTTTTGACCCAAATCTTCACAATCTAGTTCGTATCAAAACAGAAAATAAAAGATCAGCAACCTCATAAGGAACACCACCAAAATTCAAAGACAGTACTTAATGAAAATGTAACAATACAATCAAAAGATTAAGTCAAACAGCTACTCTCAACTAAAGAATATTTCTCAAGAATTTAAACATGCTCATTCAAGAAGATTTATTCAACCTGATCTAGCCTGCCAAGAACTTCCTCCCTACTAACTGCCTCCTCTTGATTCTCGTACAAGCCAGCATCTTGCAAGTACTGAACATCCACAATCCCGAATCAGTAAATTAACACTTGAAAAACCTCAAGAACTAACTAGCAATGATTTAGAATAGCCTGAAACAGAACCTTTTCGAGTTCCCGAGTCTTGATCACATCATACTCAGTTGGTCCGCCCAATGAAATGGGCTCAGTAATGCCTAATCGTTGCTGCTGTCCATTATTTCGATTGCTCAGTCCCGGGCTCCCCATCAATGAATAGATGATAAGGTTCTTTCTTCTTTTTCCCCTCTATTTTCTTTCTTCCCTTTTTTTTTTGAATTATTATTTCAATAATTTATCTTTTTTTTATTTTCTTCAACAACAGGAGAGACGTGAGGTTTAAAAGTAATCCACGATATTACACAGTATTCTCCCAATAAAATCAAAGAACACAACATGAGTTAAGAAAAATTATCAAAGAAACGGAAACGAAAAAGACTGCAAGAATGAGATGAGATGATAATTGTTGATTGTACAGTATTGAGGGGAGAAACAACTCAAAGCTATGAACTTTGACAAAGGATATAACAATTACAAAAAGTACCCACAACAAAGATTTCCCCAACAACAAAAAGAAAAGGAAAAAGAGAAAAGAGTACAAATTGAAAACCCTAAAGAGCTAAATCAGCAGAAAGAAAGGACAAAAGCCATAAAGAGATTATCAGAAGCGGAGAAGCTGCGGCGCCTTGGTGACCGTTGAGCGGAGCTGCTGTTGAACCCCCGAATCTTGCAACCACATAAATAAACGAAGAAGAAACCTGGGAACAACGACGATGGAAATGGTTAGAGAGAGTGGATGGATAAAGATTATAGAAAGAAAAAGCATACGCACAGAGAGAGAGAGAGAGAGAGAGAGAGAGAGAATTTGAGTAAAAGCTTCGTACATTCGTGTTTCATCGTCGATAACAGTTACAGTTTGGTGCAACACTTCGGAATAATGACGAACATCCGCAGCACAGAATAAAAAAAAGAGATGATAAATTAGGGTAAATAAGAATTTGGGTAGAAAAATATAAAATATCTATTTTATAATACGTTTTACACAAAATTAAATTAGAACATCCGCAACACGACAATGTAATACGTCATATACAAAATTAAATTCATATAATATTATACATTTTATTTTAATATAAAAAAGTTTATGCGTAACTTTAATTATTTATTGTCTTATTAATAACAATTATTTACATCTGTTTAGTGTATAATTATTTAAAATTAATATAATTAAATAATTATATAAAATATTTTTATTCTATGTTTATTTTTATTTTTATTTTTATTTTTAAAATATTTTTATCAATTGCATAAATAAATAAGTCCTATAATTTTTTTTTGGACACGACGTAATTCATCGTAATTAGATATATGACGATAAAACGTTATATTTCGTTCAATAATATTATTTATATATATTAAATTTTTTAATATTCACGTATAAAATTATAATTATTATTAATATAATTATATATTTTAATTATTTTTAATCAAGATTTTTGGAGTTAAAATTCATTTTGGCCCATCAAAATTTTTACTTGATCTCAATTTTGTTCCTAAATTTCAAGTTACCAAAACAAAAAAGTTGTTGGTGAGGTGATTCGTACACAGTGTGGAAAATGAGTTCTATAAGCCTGAACCAGAAACTTTTAAGAATTAAAGTGAGGATAATTCTAATTTTGAGGTGCAGTAAGAATCAAGGAGTGTAAAAAAAAAAAAAAATTTAAGATATGCCTTGAAGACTTGTGGATGAGAATGAACTGATAGTTCAAAATTCTAATGCAGAAGTTGACTTGGGTGTCAAGTGCTAGTAGGAAAAGCCAATGAGGTCCAGCTTTGATACCTGTCAAGATGATTCTGATAGAAATGATTCATAATATTTTGAAGAGATGAAAAATTCACTTAATTTGGATGAAGAATTTGATGTGGATGATGATGATACATTTTCAATGTTTATTAAGAGAGCTAAAGTTAAAAGTCAGAATGAAGTTCAATATAAAACATAATTTTATCGAGACAATAAAAAAATTTACTATATAAAAAGAGAGGCAAATCAATTTTAGAAAGAATGAGAGTTATAGAGCGAGAATTGTTTGCAAGTACAAAAAATAAGGTTGTAGTTAGATTATCTATATTTTTATGGATCATGAGAAGACTTGGTGATAAATGAAGACATTTAACAATGACCACATATATGCTAGGAGGACTAAGAATATAATAGAAAACAGGAAGTAGATAGACTCAAAGTTGGTCAAAAAAATAAAAAAATATTCTAATCTAAAACATGGAAAAGCATTTGATTATCTTAAGAGGAAGTGTGATCTTGACTTGAATAAGTTCTTTCTGATTAAAGCATTAAGTGATGCAAGAAATATTGTTTATGGGATGTGACAGCACAATACATGCTCGTTAGAGACTATGTACAGACTCTTCTAAAAAGTAATCCTGACTCAACTGTGAAAATAGGAGTGAAGCCGCAGCCTAAAATAATTGTTAGGCATGTATTTTAAGTTGGAACAAATTTTGATTGGATGTAAACTATTTTAGGCATGCCATGTGTTCATGCATGTGCTGCAATAGCTAGACTGAATGGAAATTCTAAAGACTATTGTCATACTTGGTTGACCATGAATTTATATAGTAGGCCTATGTAGGAGAAGTGTCAATATAGTAGGCCTCAAGTTTCTAACATTCGGAGGAAGCCAAGTCCTTTGAAGAAGAAAAGACGGAAGGACACAGATGAAGAACCTTCAAGAAGTAAGAAGAGTAAGGTTGGAGCAACAAAACTAAATAAAAGTACAAGAAGTTTACTTGTATTTATTGTGGGATAAAATGTCGCACGAAGAGAGCTGCTCCTACAAAAAAAAAAAAAAACTAATGATGTTGCAGCTGCCCTTGCTGTTGCATTAACTATAATTTCTAAGAAGAAAAAAGGGGCTTCTAATGCAAATGAAACATAGAGGATGAGTCTGCACAAGACGGAGAATAAGAGGGTGACCCTAATCCAGCCACTGATGTTGCTATCTCTGAGGTCCTAACAAATGCTATTGTTCCTTTAGAGATTGTACTATTACAGCCACCTTTTTCATAATCAGAAGATGGATAACAAGTAACCATCCAATTTGTACTTACATTTGTAGATTTAAGAATTATTTTAATCATAGTTATCAAACCTAGATCGGACCGGTCGGTTCGACCAAAAATTTAGTGAACCATATCCTTAATCAGTTCGAGCTAGCATTCAAATCGTACAAGTAAACGAACCGATCAAACTCAAAAAATTCGGTCAAAATCGGTCTAAACCGTGGACCAGACCGAACTGGTCAGCCCGCAAATACCAATTTCAAAAAATTCGTTGGCATTACTGCTAGGGCTGGGGTTTAAACCTGACACTATTGGAGTAAAAAAAACCTAGTAACCACCAGGCTAAGATGCTCTTTAACAATATAGTTACCTTTTTCTAAATATATTATAACTTTTAAGACATATCCTTATTAATAACCTTATCTTATTAACTCTTTTAGTCATGCAAAATTTAAAATCTCCTTATACTTTTGTCTTTTTATTCTAATGAGTAATTTTTAGGAAAAATCACGAAAATAAAATATTTGAGCTTTAAATTTACCAAAATACAACTTTTGCATATTGCATACAAAATGTAATTTTTCATTAAACTATATAAACTGCGAGAGGGGTCCTATGGATTCTAAATGAACATAAACCGCTACACTCCTCTAGCGGTTTATGTTGAAACGCGAAATGGCCAGAAACCACGGTAGGGGTCTCGCGGTTTCTGTGTAAATAGCAAATATGCATAAACTGCGATAAGGGTCCAGCTGTTTATGCTTGCACCAAATTCGCCTATATATACCAACTAAGAGGGAGTTGTGTGATGGTAGAGAGTCATTTTCACACCTTCACAAATGGATAGTGACGAGAGTTTTTTGGTTCTAGTTCACTGCTCTGGTAAAAAAAAGAAAAAGCAAAAGGTACGGTGTTAAGTTCGCTGATAAAGAACCGGTGAGTGTTTTTATCCGTTCAACAAATACTTTGTCAGAGCTAAAAACGAGCATATTACAAAAGACAGGGTTGTGTGGGTCCAAGTGGGTGAACAAGGTGTTCTACAAGATTTCAATTGCGGTTGTGTCACCTGGTGTGCAGTATGAAACATTTGTGATAAGGTCGGACGAAGACATGAAGGTTTTGTTTCATTGTCGGCGCAGTTTTCCGGAGGTGAGAATACACGAGCTGTATGTCAAGTTGGAAGATGGTGTCGACAATTCTGGGGACAAACTTACCTCAGTAGCATACTCCTGCAGCACCCTGAATCTCTAATGGAACCAGGTGAAGTGGACCGTAAACTACTTTACCTTATTCCACAGGGAAAGCTCGCCAAATAGTTCCTGAAACCAATTCCATGTGGGTTTGCCGTCATCCATTAGCTTCTCAAAATCTGTAAGGCACCGGATACAGGTAAACCATCCATGGGCATCCCTAGCTGGTATGCAACATCCTGCAGCATTATGGTACACTCCCCGAATGGCATATGAAAGGTGTGCGTCTCAGGATGCCATCTCTCAATGAATGCGCTGACTAGGGGCTCATCCAACCAGAACAACCTCGTGTTGAGCCTCGCCAGGTGATACAAATCAACCCTCTCTAGATAGGGTATGATCCTGTCATGCAGAGGCATGCTCTATTATTTTCTGACACTATAAATACACCTATTTGACTATAGCATGTGAGAAAAATAACCAAACCAAATGAAATTCCATTACTAACAAGTTTCACCCATAGATTATAATCGGAAGAGATACTAAACTTATAATTTTAAATTAAATTTAATAAAACTTAAATATAAGACTCAAATATTTAATTTAAAATAATCAAATACTAAATTTATAATTTTAAAATTTAAATCTTAAATTTAAAAATCTAAACAACAAAACTTATAACTTTAAAATTTGAGAATATAAAATACAACCATTGCGTTCTATTTACAAAATTTAATTTTTAAATAAATTTAAAACTCTAAACAACCAAAATTATAATATTAGAATTTAAACTTACATATTTAAAACCTAAAATTTTAAATCTTAGTTTTTAAATACGATACTTAATCAACAACTCTACAAACCTTACAATTTGAACCCTATATCTCAAATACAAGAGAATCATCATTCTACTTAAACATTTGATCCTACCTTTAAATTTTACATCTTAACTTTGAAAACATAAACTGGTCAATCCTAAATTATGTGTCTAACTACTGCACCCGAATACTACATTTTATGTTATATGAAATACAATAACTAAAAGAAAATAAATTTACCTCTTCATTTATGCTGTCGGCAACGTGTGCAACGCCGTTGAGCTGGTAAAGACTGCATTCGTCCGCCATAGTCCCGGCCCCAACAAAGTCATAATGTCTTCCTCACTCTAAGAATATGAAAGTGGCTCAAACTAAATAATTTGCGACTCCCCTATCGCGTATTTATACTAAACCATAAACCGCTGGACCTCTGTCGCGGTTTATGCATATTTGCTATTTACACAGAAACTGCGAGACCCCTACTGCAGTTTCTGACCATTTCGCATCTTAACATAAACCGCTGGAGGGATGTAGCAGTTTATGTTCATTTAGAATTCGTGGGACCTTCTCGCAGTTTACATAGTTTAGTAAAAAATTGCATTTCCGTATGCAATATGCAAAAGTTGCATTTCGTTAAATTTGAAGCCCAAATATTTTATTTGGTGATTTGCCCTAATTTTTATATTTAGTTTAATTGAATTTTTTATTTTATATTTACTCATTTAAATTAATTATTTTTTAATTTTACATAATTATTAAAAAATTAAATGTTGTTAAATATATAAATTAAAAAGATAAACAGAAAAATTTTATTAATCATATCATATTTTTGTTATTGATAATTATATAATATTTATTAATATTAACTCTTTTTTAACATATATTTGATTAATATAATTAATTAATAAATTTTTAAAATATTAAAATAACTTAATTTTGTATAAAAAAAATTATTATAAAAAATTAAATTTTATATAATTATTTAATTATAACCGAGTCAACCGGTTCAATTTATGATTCACCGGTTAAACTAATAATTCGGTGTCCCAGTAGTCTGACCGAATTGATTACTAGTTCGGTTTTGATATGTAACACCCTACCACATAGAGCCTTACGCTTAAGTCGTAAAGCAGAGGTGGCAAGGTATTACGACTTCTAAAAGAAAAGGATATGTACATATATATAGTTGGATGAAATCATATCTAGTAGCCTTGAAAGATAAGCTAATCAAAAATGATAAACAGAAAATCGTGTCACACTCGCATGGATATTTGTAAAACGGACAGGAAAAATCAGAAGGAAGCTGAAAGCATATATACATGTCAGAGTTCCAAAACTTAGGTAGCAAGCTCCAGACTCGACCTGCGAAGCTAAGGCCGGCCAGAGTATATGATTATATATATATATATATATATATATATATATATATATATATATATATATATATATATATATATATATATATATATATATATATATATATATATACAACCCAAAGTAAAACTCAAACCACAAAGTAAACTCCTGTATCTCCAAGTCGGTCTCTAGGAGGGACAAAACACAAAATGTACATGTGGAGATTCTATAAACATGTATACATAGCCCAAAATCAAGATATGACAGTCAAAAAGGTAGTTCTTCGCTTGAAAGGAGGAGGATATCCAGACGCTTAACGAGGTGTCTCTCGACCTGCATCTGAAAAACAACAACATAGTATGGGATGAGAACCAGAGGTTCTCAGTATGGTAAAGGTGCCCGCATAGTTAATATAAAAGGTCTCGAAAAAGCCAGAGGCATTCCTAGAACTTCGACACTCAGACTTCATCTTAATGATTCAACTAAACCAGAATTAGGTAGGTTATCTAAGGTATTCAAGTTCTGAAGCTAAATTTAACCTAATATTCTACTTTCTGTCGCTTCTAATCCTCTAAATCTCCCGTAGGACAACCTTCTTCACACCTCCGCCAAGAGGGGTTTCTCAGAAAACATTCACATATAATTCAAGCAAGGAAAACACAGATAGAGAAGCATTTGCAGCAAGTAGAACAAGGAGCAGATAAGCAAAATTTAGCAGTTAGGCAAACTAAAACGGCACACACTCAAACAAAGCAAACAAATGCATATGATACATGCCTGTCCTATGGCTGATGAGTCTCATCTGTCGGTTATACAGCCAACCCGACAAGTCCTGGTAGTTAACCATTGGACAGTCCCTCTGTGCGCGCATCCCCAAGCTCAATAATATTCCATGGAGTTAAACTCCAAGCTCAAATATAATATTCCATGGAGTCACACTCCAAGCTTAATAATATAGTATTCCATGGAGTTAAACTCCAAACTCAATAATATAGTATTCCATGGAGTCGAACTCCAAGCTCAATAATATAGTATTCCATGGAGACGAACTCAAGCTCAAATATAATATTCAATATTTATATATATATGCATGCCCATGGGGGAATCCGGGGAGTTAAAGTGCCCGGTCACATCTTGTGACAGAGGGTCAACAAATAGTCTCAAATACACAAGCCACATAATAATCTCTTTTTTTTTTAAAGTACCACCTCAAATCAAACTCCAATTCTTATAGAAGTTTTGGCAGTATCTCCTCTAAAGTTCAAATTTCTGCCACCCTTCAAGGGTCCCAACTATCAAATCAAACACCTCTCAGTCCTTCAAATCATTTTCGGTAACAGATTATTTCAAAATCAAACAAATACCAATATTAAATCTTTTCCTAAAACCAACCAACTTCAACATCAAATTATTAACAACAACTAAACCTCACATTTATACCATATACACAATCCATCAATTATTCATTCATTTCATTCCTATCTTAAGGTCTTCTAGCCTAACTTTTCAAGCGACATTAAACATTAACTACGAGAAACCAAAACCATACCTTCGTACGGAATCAAAATATTCAAAGCTCCGGAGAAGCTTTTTGACTGAGCTATCGAAAAAGAAAATGTCCAGAATCGTTTATGCCTCCTAAAACTCCCGTTAGCCAAACCCAAAGAAAAGAGGAGTTACGTTACTGTCAACTTTCACTAATCAAAAATGGTGCCAACGTGTAGAGGAAAAGATTACGAATACTCTTACCAGATTAGATTTTTGATTGGAGTTACGGATTGTAAGAAATCGAAGCCAGAAGTTCGAAAGGATTTACGTCGATCACGCTCTTCTCTCTCGCCATTTCTTTTCCTTTTTTTTTCCTCTCGCATACGCTAATCATATATATATATATATATATATATATATATATATATATATATGTTAAATACGCCGTCTTGGCTTTCACTTTCTTTATAATATATATGGCTTACGAGATATATATATATATATATATCCTAATGCATAATGATATTACTAATATATATGTAACAATGTAAAATCAAAACCGACTTTGATTTCCATGCTTCATAATTAATAATAGTAATAATAATACTAGAGATAGTAATAATGATCATGTAATAATAATAATAATAAACGTAATAATAGTACTAATAATAGTAATACAATGAATATAATATATAAACTTATAATGCAATTTAATACTTACGACAATAATAACAACAATAATAATAATAATATGAATTTGATTAAATTAAAATTATTAGTTCAATTACTGATAATAAAAATAATTTTTAAAAGAATAAGGAATTCTAATTTTATAAAAATAAATTATAACTTATTTATATTTATATTTTTAAAACTGAGGATCGCTACATGATAACTATAATTTTAATTATCTGTTTTGTTTAGTTATGTTTCAAAATGATACGGATTTGTATTCTACTCATGCTACTATAGATAATTCCTGCAACAAAACCCAATAAACTATAAACTAAATAAAAAACATCTTCAGTCTCAGGATCAGCAAGTATTAACCTAATGCAGGGAGTAAATTCTAGAACATCTTTAAAGATGATTGAATTTTCATAAGAAGAAGTGATTGATCTTCAGCAGTGATGAATTATTATAATTAGAATAATTGCTTTCTTAATTATGTTTATCTTGTGTCACTAGAATATAGTTATGTGTGTGTCTGGATACTTGACTATTCATGACTTTTTGGAGGTATTTTGTTGATATTCCATTATGTTTATTTTGATTAGTTTATTTTGTTTATTTAATAACAAACAATATTTTTGGATATTGGCTATGCATGCCCTTTTTTTTATCCTAAATGTAGAGACATGATTTAAAGTTGATGAATGGTACTAGCATATTTAATTAATATTTAGCTTTATTTTTTATTGTTATAACATTACATATGTAGCAGAAGAGCTAAGACATGCTTTTTTTTTATATTTGTTTTCTACCATGCTTTTATTCATACTAAATATATACACCATTAGTTACACATTGTTAATCAAATTTTAACTATACTTTTACCATACACAACATTTCGAGACATACCTAAACAAATAACCGAATTTAAAATACTAATCCATAGTTTTAAATACCTAATTTTAATTTTTACTGTATTAATTCTCCGTAATAAATTTATTTTCCAACTATCATCATTACTTACAGGTTGTGCTTTACCCATTAAACTCTCTTTTTCTTTAACATCTGTCCATATAAAAAAACTACGTCACATTCTCCCAAAATTCTGTCAATTTCTCAACAACTAAGAAAAAGAAAAAAATGTTAGCATACCCATCAACAAAAGTACCAATAGCAACACATTGAAAAAGAAGATATTGAATTTACATTATAATTTGGATACCTATAAAAGGATCTCTCAGGATTGACACTCATCTCAGACTGCCGAAGCACTAAACGCATTCCACAACTACACCAATCAAGAATCTTTCTCAATCTCCCACAATTAAGGTTTCTCCCACAATTAAGGTTTCTCACAGAAGCGCTATGATCCACGAGAACGTAATCGCATAGAGCTCCTTGAAACTTGGCTTCCTGAATTCATCATGTCTCTAGCAGAGTTTCAAACGTTTTTTAAAAAAAAAGAGGACTGTAAATTTGGGCTTTAACATCTTTGAAAGTGTTGAATTGAGTAGAATCAATTTTTGCCACATCTTCAACCATTATACATCCACCTTGATAAACTGAGTGCCACGTGGAAACATACCTTGATAACTTAACGTGTCACACCATATTTTCGCTAACGGAGATAACTCTAAAAACAAATGTAAATCACAATCTAATATTTAGAATCTTAATTGGATAATTTAAAATTTAGGAGTCAAAATTAGGTATGTCTAAATTGAGCTCAACAATTATGTGTTTATTGAATGAGCCACACTTATATAAACCATTAGATTTTATTAGATGAAAAATTAAAGGTTAATATAAAAGAAGAGCATTGATAGACTCTAATAAATACAAAATATCATAGTACATAAATAAATACTTTAAATAGCAATATTTTAATACACAATACTTTAAATGGCAACAGAATCTTTTATTTTTAAATAATTAAATATAAAATATATAAAAACAAAATATGTGAGTATTTTTTATTTATTATAATTAATTATTATGCAAAATTTTTTTATAATATTAAAAAATTATATTAAAATAATATTTTAAACTGTAAGATAAAAATATAAAATAATTAAAATTTTATTTTATATTACTTGAAAAATAATTAGATTATTATATTTAAAATTTATTAACTAACTATTTTTATTAAAAATATTATTATATAATATAATTTTTCATAAAAATATTTTAAAAATATAATTTATTTAAAATATTATATATAATACATAAAAATATTAATGAAAAAATTAATATTTTTATGTATTATATATAATTTTTTAAATAACTTTTTCTTTTACAAATATTTTGATAAAAAATTATATTATATAGTAATATATTTAAGAAAATAATTAATTAATATATTTTAAATATAATAATTTAATTATTTATCTAATAATATAAAATAAATTTTAATTATTTTATATTTTTATGTTGTAGTTTAAAATATTATTTTAATATAATTTTTTAATATTATAAAAAAATTTGTATAATAATTAATTTTAATGAATAAAAAAATTTATATTTTTTATATTTATTTATTTTATATTTTTTAGAACAAATTTTTTTATTTTTATATAATAAAATATATGATAATATTTTTAATATATATATATATATATACTATCTATTAATTTTTTTATATATTAAATAATTATAATCGTATAATAATATTGAAATCAGAAAATATATTAAATCAATTATAATAAAATAATTTAAAATATTATTTTAATATTATAAAAAAAGTTGCATAATAATTAGTTTTAAATTTTTAATAAATAAAAAATACTCATATATTTTGTATTTAATTATTTATATATTTTATATTTAATTATTTAAAAGTAAAAGGTTCTGTTATTGTTTAAAATATTATATATTAAAATATTTTTATTTAAAATATTTATTTATATATTAAAATATTTTATATTATTTATTAGAATTCATTAATATTTTTCTTATATTAATCTTTAATTTTTATCAAATAAAATTTAATAATCTATATAAATATAATTTATTTAATAAATACATAATTATTGAGTACATTTTAGACATACTCTCAAAGTTAAAACCGAATAAAAATTTTAAGAACTAAAATGAATTTTATCTCTGATTTTTTTTCCCACAAAATAAGCCAACGATGACATCAATTCAGCACTTGCTGATGTGGGTCCAGCGTGCAGATTAGGGGTTAGAAAAAGATTGTATTTAAATTGACTCTCAGATCCACGATTAAAAGGATTAATTACTAAAGATGGGTTGGGACTTGGGTTACATAATAAATGAATGTGAAGAGTGAAGACTCACCCACATAATATATAAATAAATATACGAATACATTGATAAATTATATTATTTTTTATAATTTAACTACTACCACATATAATTAACTTCAAATTACTTCCTTCTTTTGTCGTTGCAGATAGACGTAGGTGAATTCACTTTTTGAGAAAGAGACTATCTTCTTCAAGTAAGTAAACCTTTTGCTGTTCTATTATTTAAATTGGGAGACATAAATTGATTGGTTTTGCTTCCTTCAAAAAACTGAAATTCAATCATTTTTCTGAAATTTTAGACAGTCACAACATTTGGCTACTGATGAGGTTCGCCGACTCCATGCGGTGGCGTAGGATCTGAGGTCCAATTCAAATGTAATATTTTTTAATCCTAATCTGTGAATCAAAAAGTGCATATTAAAGTTGAAAAAGATTACATTTAGATTGAACCTTAGATCCCATACTTAAAATAATTTATTTAGTGTTTCTTTTCTCCGAGCCATAGCCCCTTTTTGTCACAAAAAAAAAAAGATGGGTTGTGTTACATAATATAATACCAAAAATAATATAATACCAATATATATATATATATATATATATATATATATATATATATATATATGAATATATTGTTGATAAATTATATCATTTTTATAATTTAAAAATTAAATTTTTATCTTTTCTTATTTTTATCAATTATTTTTATAGAAAATTATTAACTATTTTAAACTGTTTTAATTTTTTCGTTCAAGTGGATAATATTCCTTGCTTGCAAATTAATCTTGAAATTTCTATATCGATCAAGAATAATAATCTATTTAATTTATTCTACACAGCTGACATATTCAATCAAGAATAATCTTGGTCTGAAATATAAATAAAGTGAATATTATTGGGCTATAATTACCTGAAAAATAAACTAGAACAATTCAGAGTTGAATACATTATTATTCCTTAGCTTTAAAATGGTGGATAAAACTGAATTCTTTTTCGAAAGAAAAAAATCAAAGGTGATGGTGATCTCATACTACAGTTGAGGCAAAAAGTGGGAAGGTCAATGATATGTGCAAGATTTCTTGAGGGAAAGAGGGAGAGTGATCTTGTTGGGATCCAAAGTGATGGAACAATCAATCCTCTTGTAATATTTGGGCTTCACCAATTTGCCAAGAACGTAGGCCTTGGATCTAACCACAAAGCTGAGTTTCAATGGCACCGGCACCGTTGGCATCCCCGTTGAGCTGCTAAGGCTTGCGCCGCTTCCATACAAGGGGATCTTGTTCCCCATCACTGCCACGCTCACCACCCTTTGACTCTTCCTTGACTGGTAGAACTTCCTCATCTGTTATTCATTTAAGAACCAACAAATTAACCAAGTAATGAAAACAAAAAATGTATATTTATGCTTAGCTTGCTGTCGTATTCTTACATCGCCGGAAGCAATTACGATTTCCGAATATGATAGATCTAAAGGTGTTGATGCCACATGGACCCCGAAGAATGTGCCAGTGTTACGGTAAGTGAATTTGACGGTAGAATTCATGGTGATCATGTCAGTGTTCACACCCGTAGCATCAGAACCAGCTTGAACTCTCAGATGGTCAAACTTGATGCTCTGCCGTAGACACAGAACAAGTTAAAGGGGGATATGGAGGAGGAGTGAAAATTAAATTGAATGAAATGAAATTAAAGGAAACCTTGACGAAGATGTTGGGCTTCATGGGCCTGCTGGCACCCCAGAGGATGAGAGAGAAGAGGGTGAAGAGAAGGAAGAAGGAGAGGAGGAAAGCGAGAAAATAGTAGCGGCGAGTGTGGACACGCGCGTCATGTTCGGATTGGAGAAGGCCTTCTTCTTCGATGATGGAGTCGATCTGATCCTTCTTCTTGTTGATGAGCTTGCGGGAAGCGGAGAAGCGGCTCGACGAGGACTGGCGAGAGTGGCGGCCCATGGACGACTGGGAGTGCGGTGGGGATCCCATTGGGCTGAGCACCGGCGTCGATTGGAACGACGTCGTTGTCTTCTCGCCATCGTGTGATGGACTCTGAACGTAGTACACTGCCCTCCTCGGAGATGACGACGCATCTACGCTTGTCACTTCCGAATCTGTTTTTGCATGCATTTCCGGCCCCCGTGGTAATTATTAAGCAAGTGTTTGCACAAATTGAAGCTCCAATATCTACTATAAATATATCATTGTGGCTTAGAGTAAGATTTTTTAAGCTTCAAAGGGAAGAAAAGATAGTGCAGGCAGTAAAGTTAAATAAAGGGACACAACTACACAACACGACACGGAGTGGAAATTGAAAGTGAAAATGGGAACGGTTGAGGAAGATGAACAAGTAATGAGCCGACAGCTAGCTTCGTTACAGTTGTCACTACCCAACAGTAAAACAAACACGAATCTGCTACACACTCCATCAATCAATCTTCTTCAAAATGGATCGCAAATTGGGATAATATCAATTTAAAGCGCCACCACATGCCCGCCTTCTTCATAACACCTCACTCTCTTCTACTGTACTATAATAATCACATCTTTTAAACCAATGTGTTTAGACACTTCTACCTTCATTATCTTTAATTGAGATGCGAATGTCGGTACCTCTCGGATCTGTCGTAACCCATCAAGCCAGCTGACATGGGTTTCTGGAATTTATATGACTACTGTTACTGTTATTTCCACGTCAGTTCTTTTTCTGCGAAAGTCATTTTCCCATTTCATGTACTATCCATTCCTGATTAAGAAAAGAAAAAATATATCAGACTAGGCTAACAGCCTCGAGAAATCAGTATAAAAACGTGAAACCTTTTATTCTTTGTCTGACTTTTTATTCCCATATTTAATACATTATTTATGATTCTATTTTATTTTAAAACGCATTCATATTGCTTTGTAATTTAATAGCGTATGTTAACTTCTAAGAAATCAAATAAAGTAATACTTTAATAACTGGGAGCTACTCAAATGAAGATGTAAAAAACATCTTTTTATGAAGATGCTTTGTATAAAAGTGTGATTTATTAATTTGGCCACACTTCAAATAAAAACAACACTTTTATAACATATCAAAATCTAACTCTACAATCCATCATCTAAAGGTCAAAAAGAAAAATCATCACATGAAGACAATTATAATATCTTCATGGGAGTACCCACCTTAATAACTTATTATGCAAAAACCATAATATTGGTACTTGTTCGAAAAAGAGAACCATCCTTTCTTAAATAGCAAAAAATTAGAAGTGCGAAATTGGTCCACTACTACATCACATGCTTCGCGTGCGGCCGGTGGAGCCCACACACGCCATGCTTGAGTTCAGTCAATTAACATTACCCTAAGTTGAGAAATTAAATACAGATTAATATTAAACTAGATTCGCAATAAACCTCCAACATAATCAGAAATTGAATTGATATCTAAAATCTAAAATGGTTAACCATGTTAATCAAAAGTGCATCGCAAGATGACGACAATCATTGTGCACACCATGCACCTAACCTCAATCAAATCTAAGATACAAATGAACTAAGAAAAAAGCTAACAGAATATCCACAAAGAGAGAGGGGAATGGACAGCAGCATTATTACAGGAAAAATTTCTAGCTAATTTATAAAAATTGTCCCCTTCACATTAGGCCTGTTCCTGCATGGATTTACAACCAACCCCTGATCCATTAAACAAACAGATCATGCAGTTGCTTCACCTTTCCATTTGAACAAATCCTGTACGACAAATTCATATGGTTATGTTCCGCAAAACAACCATAATGCATTTCTAAACGTGCAGTACAAGAAAAAACCTAGATTGGGAAGCACCTCTAATTAAACAGCAACATAAAACAGGCCAGAGTAATAAGGGTATACAAGAAGTCAACAAACAAACTTTATCCAACCAGCTTGGTCACATAATCATCAGCATTGCCCATTGGGTTCTACCGGTTAATTTATACTGACTACTGAGTACTGAGCAATCAAGAAGTCAAGAACACTAAGAATGTAATGCATGCACATGAAGAATGATTGCATAAAGATTTACCAAGCTGGTAATATCTATTGTTTTGCGCTGCCGTTCTTTCTTCTGACGAGTGCACACATTACACCAGCTAGAGAAATCTGATTTATACCTTTGCAGCTCTCTAAAAGCAGAACTGCACAGAAACAATGCAACTTTCAATCTTTAATTTGGAGAACAACAAAAACCAGTCTAGATTGTTGAAATATATGAAGAACATTATTCTTACAATCAGATCTAATATTTGAGTATTGAGTAAATAATAGTAGCATTCTCACAAAAATTGCAGAGATGTAGAAATTTCCGTGCAAGAAAAATTACAATGATATAATTTGTAGTGCAAGTGAAAATACCTTCGGCACCAAAGAACTAGGTTAACCCGATGACCCCATGTAGTGGCTCTAGCACCATGGCGATGACGACCATGATGAAGGACAGCTTGTCCAGGGACATGCGAATAATCAAAGATCTCCTGCTTTGAAATATTGAACTCCATTAAAGAGAATTTAAGTGATAAAGAACTGTTTACTAAATAAGAAAAATTTTATCACAACAATTTTATTTTATTTTTTACATCACCACAATCAACCATCCAATCTTTATGTTATTCCATCTCCGTGACTTACCTCTGCAATACTTTCTGTATTTATATGTTTATCACAACGCATGCCCCGAAAAAACAATTCCCCTCCAGAAAATTGCTTGCCCAAGCAAACATTCAAGGTTATGTCTGCATCATCCACATGGAAACCTACAAATGTAAGAGTATGCATTAGATATTAAAGGAAAGTTCAGGAAATATTAAATAGTAAAAGAATCCTACTTCCTACGTTATTGAAAAATCTATATGCCAATAGCTTATATAGCATGCTGATATGGTTGTTTGTAACATATGCAAGACAAGAGTAACTCACTAGTTTTAAGACAAACTCGAATGCAACATATGATATAAGTGAACTGCAGAGAAACTCTACCCAAGTAGAACTTGTACCTAAGTCAATATCTCTATCTTTGCCATATTCCACAATAAACCCATGATGAGCATCCAAGGTTGATCCACCAAGTTCTGCAAAAAACACTGCACAAAAAGTGATTAATTGATGAACATGTCCTATGAGAAATGAAAATGAAAATCTTAATCTCTTGTGGCAAAAAAATTATGTAATTGGTCAAATCAGCATGTGTTAAATCTAATCATTGAGACTTTATTCACCTTTAGACAAAGGACTAATGAAATTTTCTCTAAGCTTGGCAAGCATAGTTTGAAGGCCAAAGTCATCAAGTACAGTACCATACTTATTCATTGTATTGGGACGTATAATCTGAAATTTTGTTTTGAAAGCCCACCTCTCAAAGCTTTCAACCTGGGGAGGCCAGAGATAAATTTCAACATGTACAAGATATGAATAAATACAAGTACATGCTTCTGCTTCCAAGGTCTAAATTAAAGGAACAGAATACCGCTAGTTAAAATTATAAATTACCTCAGATAACAGCAATTCACAAAAGTGTGGCTGAAGCATTTCAAATGTAAAAATGCCAGGGAAGGGCTCAGAAACTATACTTCTAAAGCTGTCTTCATTATTATCACTAATTGCTTTCAGGAATGCTGGGACAAAGAATGCTGTAGGATTCATAGCGTACAACTCTTTATTGAGAGGCTGAAAATTGTGATACGAAAAAACCGGTAAGTCTAGTTAAAATGAATCACAAAAGAGGATATGTGAAGTTTATCATTAAACTTCAGCACACCTTAATCTTAATCATATCTGTTGTTTTGAATTGGAAAATAGCTTCTTTTAGCAGCTGGATAAATTAGGTTGAAACATAGACAAACAGATGCCCAAGAAAATTGAATATTTGAGCTCACGTTTAATATTTAGTAGGGGACTGAGAAAAACTGAATCATAGAATCTATGATATCCATAAAATGCACTTCCATTATATATATATATATATATATATATATATATATATATATATATATATATATATATATATATATATATATATAAAAGGTGCAAGTACTTAACAGCTTAGATATTGCATACCTTATAATTTGATAGTATCATCTGTGTGTATTCTCTATACTTTTGGTCCTGCCAAATAACATCACAACCATCATGAAAACAAGTGATAGAATAATAAAAGCAAAAACAACATTGATAATAGTAAATTCGAAATCATAATCATTTTATAAAAGATAAACAGAAAAAAAAGCCCTATGTACATCTGTTAAACACCATCAAATGCCACAAGTTAAAAATCACACATTCTTAAGTTGACTTTTTTCGGGGAAAAACAGAAACTCACCATATATCGCAACACAGTCCATAATGCTACAGTACAATATCAAATATTTCTCACAAACTGACAAGCATAGAGAACCAACAACCCCCTCCCCCCCCCCCCCCCTCTCTCTCCCCCAAAAAAATCATGCAGAACAACCCTAAATCCTCTGCTTTCATTCTATCCAGGTGTTGTAAATTAATTTTACAATGACACCCAATTTAAACCCTTAAACCTGAAGCAGAAGCATCACCAGTTGTCTATCCTGTCTTATGCTAATTAACAAAATTTCTTGTGACACAAGGTATGCAATTTACCCTACCACAACACTACCAATATTAAAACACACAATCCTTTCCAGCAATAAGCTTCAAGAAACAAGCAAGAATGACCAGGAAACAAGCCTTTCAGGTAAGGACAACGAAATGAAAAACATTCAAGAACACAAAACATGCTAGCAAGAGCGACCAGACCATGAACGAGAGAGAGAGAGAGAGAGAGAGAGAGAGAGAGAGAGAGAGAGAGAGAGAGAGACCCTAATGCGAGCGGCAGGAGGAAGATAGTCCAGGAGAATGGTTCTGAGGTACTTGAGCTTGTCCCCGCGAGGTGCATTGAGCATATTCATCGGAAGGTGCTTCTCCAGAGAGCTGAAAATCGAAGGGCTGAAATCCAACTCCAATTCATCGTACGATTCCGATACGTGGTCTCTGATCGGGTTCACCCTCAGTCTCTGGCTCGAAACCGCGCCACCGTATGCGCACCCGGGGACGGCGTTTTCGGCACCCCTCAATGCCGGGGACGCCACCCTCCAGTGGTCAGTCGATTCGCTGCGGAGGGACATGGTTCGAACCCTGCATTGCAACAATCAGCGTTTTTCTCTTAACATAGCATTCATGGTGCCAAAGGAAATACTTTAGGGGAGATTAGGGTTTTTGGTGAAAATGCCTGTACCTTTTTTCGTTTTTCTTTTATTTTTATTTTTATTTTTATTTTTCTTTTGTCAACTCTTACTTGTGATTGTGATTTGTGAATGCCGTTCATCTTATTTTTTAAGTAAGGCATTATTGAATTTTTCTGTTTATAAGAAGTTTGATTATAAAAAAAATAGACAGCAATACCAAAAAACGAGACTAGATCACAAGATAGTTTTGCAAGTAGTAGATGTTAATATAGGTGATTTAAAAAAAAAAAAAAGAAGCTATGGTTGAATAAAGCCTTGCGTATTGTTTTTATGCATGAGTTAATCTTTAAAATCCTCCTTAAAAAAAAAAGTCTTCGTTATCTAATTTTATTCTTGAATCTCGTTCTTTCTCCTCTCCCTTCAACGTTATTATCATCACTGCGCCACCACCACACTACAAGAAAAATACTGAGTACCTAGATTTAGTGTTGTAGATTAGTGGCAGATTTACCGACGATAATTACGTCAAATTCGTAAGGTTAAGTAATTACCGTTCGATTCTTTTTTTTCTAACAGTAAATTCGTCTATAATATTTGGAAAGAAAATAAATTAGATTGGCGCATTCTTTATTTTCGAAAAAATCCGACGGTAACTGAATTTAGTGAAACGATGCGTTTTGGTGACCCACAATGGTTTACCGTAAAAAATTTCTGACAGTAAAAAGGGCGTAAATTCAAATCATGAACCTCTTGTCCCTCATTCGAACCCTCACCGCCATCACCATCATCCCTCTCTCTGGCGTTCCAACTACCATCACCATCGTCTGCCACGGCACTGAGACCACCGCCGTCGCCACCTTTCTCTGTCGCTGTCAACCCTTTACGCCGACGCCTCCTTCTTCTTCTTCTCTCTCTCCTTCTTCTTCTTCTTCTTCTTCTTCTCTCTCTCTCTCCTCCTTCTCCTCCTTCTCCTCCTCCTCCTCCTCCTCCTCCTCCTCTCTCTCTCTCTCTCTCTCTCTCTCTCTCTCTCTCTCTCTCTCTCTCTCTCTCTCTCTCTCTCTCTCTCTCTCTCTCTCTCTCTCTCTCCTTTGTCGTCACCACCATCTGCCGCCACCGCAACTTTGGGACCAAGACTGCAACATCCACTTCTTTTCTTATTTCTTGCTCTGTTCTTCATTACAGGTTCTTAAGCAACTCTTTTCCAATTCCTTTAATTTTAGTTCAATTTAGTTTAGGTTTGAGTTGAATTTCAATTTTAATTTTAAATCAGTTTCAAAGTTAGTTTAGTTTAGTTTTCTAATCTTAGTAGATTTAGGTTGATTAATTTAGATTAAATTCAATACATTAGATTTTGAATTGTTGAAGTGTTTGAAATTCTCTAATTTTGTTATTTTCTGCATTGAGTACTATTTTGCTGAGAAATTATTACTCAGATTGTTTGATAATTTTTTAACTTTAGTTTAGGTTTGATTAGAATTTCAATTTTAATTTTAAATCAGTTTCAAAGCTAGTTCACTTTAATTTTCTAATCTTAGTGAATTTAGGTTGATTGAGTTAGGTTAGAATCGATATATTAGGTTTTGAATTGTTGAAGCGTTTAGAATTGTCTAATTATGTTAATTGCTACGCTGATGATTGTTTTGCTGAGATATTATTGCTGAATTGTTTGATAATTTGATATTTGCAGACATGTCTACATGTAGACATGCTGCGGATCAGGCTACTGGTCGTGGTCATAGCCATGGTCGAGTTTCTTTTGGTACCTTCGGGACTTCTGGATTCTCTCTCTCTACTCCAACCACCACGGTGACGCCACAGATTGCAGATTTAGCAGATCAGCAGTTCATCATGGTCCCTAACCCCAACTACATGCCTCCGTCTACAGCAACGACCCCGCCTCCTATTGCTCAACATCCCGCAACCACATCGACACCGCCTCCAGCGATGGATACTGCGGCCCTAGAGTCTAGCCACATAAGTGAGGTAGCAGCTGATGCCTCTCCACCACCTCCCATCATACGATTAAATATTTGGCCTAATGACAGCACGAGGTAAGTATCACATTGAATCTCATGTATTTTCTGTTTATGGTTATCGCTGAAAGTGCCTAAAAATTTATTATAGTTTAGCGGATTTAGGTTTGAATGTTGGTTAGTGTTTTTAAGTTTCAATAATTATGATTAACTTTGTTGCTGAAATTTAGTGAAAATTGATTTCTGTCTAGTGGATTTAAGTTTATTTGGTTGGCTGTTAGTGTTTTTATGTTTTAACGATTATGATTAATTTTGTTGTTGAAATTTAGTGAAAATTTATTACTGTCTAGTGGATTTAGGTTGATTTGGTTGGTTAGTGTTTTTAAGTTTCAACGATCATGATTAACTTAGTGGCTGAAATTTAGCGAAAATAGATTCCTGTCTAGTTGATTTGGTTGCCTGCTTATTGTTTTAAGTTTCAATTATTATGATTCCTATTTAGTGGATTTAGGTTGATTATTCATGTTTGTAAGTTGTTAAGTTTGCGCCGAACAACAACACGTGTAATCAAGAGATGACTAATATCATCAAGCTGTGTACAACCATCCCTGGTCCAGCTATACGAAGATTCCCGCTGAGACCAGGGAGCGATGGTTTCAGAAATGGGCGGTAATTATTTTTTTAAGTTTCAAATCTTTTAAACTTGTTTATATCTTTTATCTTACTTAACTAATTTTAAAGTTTCTTTGTTGCAGCTGTACTTTAGGTGGGACGCAGAACACGACCTCACCATCACGAAGATATTCGACCATAGAATGCATCGGCGGCTCTAGCAGATGCTGGATGATGTTCGTCAGGGGTGGGACCACCGGATGACCTGGCTAAGACTAGACATAAAAAAGGCTCTATTTGTTCATTAGGAAATCAATGAAGGGTTCCGGCATCGGCATCTCACCAAAAGAGCAAATAGGGCCTTAACCAAGTCGTCCAAGTATACTGGCGGCACAGTGACCTTCATGAAGACCAAGGCTAGGTTGGTATATAAAGTAACTTTAATTTTGTTAATAACTTAGTAATATTCTCTTGTATATCATTACTAGGCATCTTAATCATATTGTTTCAATGCAACATATGTAGTCGGAGTCGTTGAATTCCAAGACGACGTTGGTGGAGACGTTCAAGTACACCTACACACTGAAGGAGATCAAAGAGACATTTGCTGATCAGCAGTCTTAGTACCATTATGTGAGTAAACATACATCTAGTTATCTTCTGCTATAAAACTATTAGAGATTAACCGTATATCTGTCATACTAATCACAATAACTTGCGTTCCTTACACAGAAGTCCTACACACAGAGACTAGAGGCCACGACTCAACAATCTCAGCAAGGTGGGGAGGACGCCACCGATGGCTCTGCAGCTTCATTCGTTAATTCCAATGCAGTTTGGCACGAGACCGCCTCAGCACCGTACAAGAACCGCGTATACAAGATGGGGTCGTTCTTTGCCAGTAGCCTCCACACATCCACGTGACCATGTTGAGGCCGTCGTCAGGATCCACCACCAGTCGAGCCCGAGGAAGGCGTCAATTTGATGCTACAGGTGCAGGAGCTCCAATGCAACCTTCAGCAGCAGGCTCTAGTTTAACGATTATCGGGAGATGTATCAGGAGATCTTCAACTGTGTGACATCTACGGATGACCTTAGGTTGGAGTAGGGGGAGTCGCTGGAGCGGATGCAGCGTATGGAGACTCGGATGGAGGTTTACCAGGCACAGATGTGCGCCGCTGGCATCGACTTTGCTGGTGGCAGCGGTCCTTCTAGTGGCAGACGGACATCATCGCTTTCTGCGGCACCGACTCAGGGCCACGGGACCGACGACGACAACTACATGGATCTGTAGTTATTAGTTTTTTATTTTATTGTTTTATTGTATTTATTTGATGTATTTGACTTTTAATTTATTTGAACATTGTATTATTTATTTTAAATATTTTTTTCACTATTTATGAATAGAGCACTAATTGTGTCAAAAAATTTTGACATTACCATCGAAATTACCGTAAGAATAATTCAGTGGTAATAGTGCCCGAAACAACATTTTTTGATTTTTTGTTTTATTGTTTTGTTGTATTTATTTGATGTACTTGACTTTTAATTTATTTGAACATTGTATTATTTATTTTAAATAATTTTTTTCACTATTTATGAATAGAACACTAATTGTGTAAAAAAAAAATTGACATTACTGTCAAAATTACGGTAAGAATAATCCGATGGTAATAGTGCGCGAAACAACATTTTTTAGTTATACATTTTAAATTATAAATTCTTAATGTTAAAATTTTAATTATAAATTTTAAAATAAAATTAAATAATTAAAAATATATTTGTATATTTTTATTTAAAAATAATTTTCAATCATTTTAAGTAAATAATCAAAATGACAATAACTGATATTATATATTTATTAAATTTTAATATGTTATATATTTTTAATATATATTATATATATTTAATTAGTTTGATAATTGAATTTTTTATATACTTAATATGGTTAAAAACTAATACTAACTTTATTATGGTTATAAATGAAAAATGGTTTAAGAAAAAATTTATAGACAGAAAAACAAATGAAATTTAGGAGTAGCTACAATGCAATACAATGCAAGAAGAGCAGCTAGTACTAAAGAAGTACTACTAGTACTTAGCAATGAACTACTTTAAAATGAAGAAAGGCCCTTAACCTACACATGATTACTGCCATTTATCATTAATTTACTATTGTCTTTGACCTATACGTGACCATTACAAGTACTTGCCATTTGTCACGTTATACCACCTACTATTGTCATGTATCTCTACCTGATAAGTGACATGATCAAAATCTACGTTATAGATCATTAAAGTTAGTCATATAAATGGCCTTATCCAAATTTTAAAAGTATCTTTTGAGTCTTTATTTCTTTCCTCCTTTCAAGAATTAACCAGAATAACGTTTTATATGTTATATATACTTGATCTATTTTTACTTTTTATACTGAGATATAAATACAAAGATAATAATAAAAATATCTCAATCTAAAAAAAATATAAAATTATTTTATTTTTATATTTATGTTTTAATTTTTGTTGTAAAACCAAATTTTAGTATTTTTTTTAGTATGTATTTTGATTAAAATTTATAAATAAAAGTTAATATCAGTTGATTTTACAAACTTAATTTATATTAAAAGTGAGTAAGTATTACTATTATTTATGTTTGATAATTTTATATTAAACTAAATTATAATAAAATAAATATTATTTAGATTATATTATTTAAAATCATATTTAGATTAAAAAATATATAAATTTATATTACTTAAAATCATTTGTTAACTCTTTTTTTTTGCTATAAATTTTTTAAAAAGAACTTAATTTATGTATTAGTATTTATTATATTTTTTGTCAGAATTTTTAATATTTTTTTTGGTACAAATGATCTTAGATTAAAAAATTTTATATCAATAATGAATATTAAAAATTAAAAAAATAATAATATACATCATACAACATTTAAAATTTTTTTTAAAAAAATAACAACAACCATAATATAAATAGAAAAAAAATTAGTAAAATGATATAAATAAAAAATAATATTTTTGCTTGGCATAAGCATAAAAAAATCAAATATAAAAATTCTAATAATTGTTATATATGTTTCTATAGATGAGACTGAAAGATAAAGTTGGTAAAAAAAATTATAGATAAAAATTGATATCTACTTGTTTAATAGTTAAAAATATTATCAATTTAGCTAAAATTATTAAATAAATCATCTAATAATTTTTAATTATCAATTTATATGAAGACAACTGCACTAACTTAATAACAGAAACAAAAATTATAATTTTTCTTTTGTTTCAAGTGAATGAGAATTTATACATAAAATCACATATACATCTAAAAATAAAAAAAAATAAAAAACAAAAATTTGAAGAGTTAAAAATTGAACCTGTATTTTCAGACTCTGTTGATAAATCAAACAAATTCTTAATCTCTAAGTAACGTTGTTGATTATACCACTGAGTACAGAATTGCTAAATCAAACAAACTTTTTAGTTTCGAAATTATTCATGATGTTGCTGATTACAGCACTGAGTTATATGTACGTGCCTATCATCCCGTATAAACTGACTACATGCAATACAAATACTCAAAATCCCTCAAAAATTCTTACACACTATTACATTGGAATGTCACGCATTCTCAGCACCAAAAAATCTTGAACTACATATTTCAGTAGCAATTTCAAAGCACGTGAAGACTGAAACTATTCCTAGGCGAGTAGTTTCTTCTAATTTTTCAATGTTTTCATTACATTTAACTAGTTTCTTCTCTTTGTTAAATTATTTTAGCTCTGTTTTTTTTTTCATCATTTCTTTTGTCTTCTTAGTAGCTTTCAATTGATGTTTCATTGTGGTAGGAGAATTTTCTTTCTATAATTCTTATATGTTTCTATATATGAATTACTATATTTTTTGAATTCTCATGCTTTATTAACAAACCATTTTAAGGAGTTGAACAAAGTTGACAGAATTTTGATTTTGTTTGATGTAGAAAAAGAAGATCGTGCAGGAGACGCAGTGGAGGAAATGATTCAGTAGAGAGTACTCTTGAGAAGTGGAAGGAGTACAATAAACAGCAACAACAACTAATCAGTGAAGGAGATGAGGTTAAAATAATTCACAAGGTTCCTGCAAAGGGATCAAAAAAAGGGTGTATGAAATGTAAAGGTGGACCACAGAATTATGTTCAGGGGTGTGAGGCAGAGGATTTGGGGCAAATGGGTTACGGAAATTTGCAAACCTATCAATAGCAAGCATGTTGGTGAAGAAGCAAACAGGCTTTGGCTTGGAACCTTTTCTACTGCACTTGAAGCTGCTCTTGCTTATGATGAAACAGCAAGTACCGTGTATGGCCCTGACGCTCGTTTGAACTTCCCTCAACATCATAGCATAGAATTAGTAGATTCTAATGGATCATCTACTAGTCCAGTATTTGATCAAAAATCACCAAGTGGAACCTATATAGATACTTTGAATGGTGGTGATGTTGCAAAAGTTGACGGATTGGAGGGAAATCTTGATATAGGTCTCGAAAGAACAATTCAAGTTTTCTGAGATAAATGAATTATTGGAAATGGAATGTGAGGGAGGAATTCTTCAAGGACCTTTTAAGTATGTAACTGACGAAGTTGCTGGAAGAAGTGAAGGACTTGAAAGAGAGTTAGAGGAGGTTTTGAAGAACTCTGGTTTAGTTGAAGAGTGTAATAATTACATGCTAGAGGATTCTATGTGCATGGCTATGAATACAGGAGCTGATTATAACTCTTGTGATACTGCTGAACAAGGGATTATGGAAAAGAGTGAAGTGGAAAGTTACAAATCCTGTAATGAGTTGAGCTGCACAAACCATTGCTTTGGATACTTGCATAATATGATTCCAAACAGTAATCCTATGATACCAAATGGTAATCCAAAGTATGAGCAGTTCAGCAATCTCAAATCCGAGGTAGCTCCGAGGTAGCTATTCCGACAAAAGATATGGAGAAAGTACTTGCAGAAATTCTACAGTTTTGCAAGCAAGTGCTCCAAGGTGAGTAATGTTCAGTCACAAATTGGTCCATTCACATATAAGTAATATGATGTTAGTGATTGCAAGAATGAAGTAGCCAATATAATAGGAGATTAAAAAAATCATTTAATTACGAGTAGTACTTTTGGATCAATTGCAAAAGTGTCAGAAAATGAGGCTTTGAATATTAATAATACTAGTAGAAATTCTAAATTGCAAGAGAAAAAAACATGAAAATTCAGAGTCCGAATGTAGCACTGGATAGAGTAGGAGATGTTCTGATATTTCGCAACAGTTGCAAAATCTGGGTGGTCACTTGTCTAAATACTTGAACAATATACCATTTGCCGACATGAAAATAGGTCATGATTATAGTTTCTAGAATCCATACTATGACTTTGGTCTATTAGAAGAGAAGAAGTTACTTGATGTGTGCGTTTCACGTAGAGGGTCTAGTTCCTCATATTTGTTTTCTGTAATTTATAATGATAGGGTTAATGCGTGATGTGCTTTTAGTTTTTGTTTATTTTTTCATTTCGGTGGGGCAGTATGTTGTTTTTGCCCCACTAATTATTCAAATAAGGCCTAGTTTGTTATCTTTTTCCACATCTCAATTACTATATATAATTATATACTGTGTAAGAACTATGCATTAAGCTATAAATGTTGAACTGTGGTGCCATTTTATGTAAAAATTAGAGATTTCTCATGTTAATTGAGGTTTTGAACATGTATGTACTTCAACCTCAAACATAAAACACATAAAATTGCAAACCACACCTTTTTTCTATATTTTCAGAATTGTTTAGTAATATGAAAATTACTGACTTGAACAATACAAAGGATTATATTCCATTTAGAAGAATCATATATCTAAAGAAAAAGAATGAATAAATTGTTACAAATATGCAAGGTTACCTTTTCCTGCGAATACTAAACAAAGACTGTGCAATTTCCTAATGAATATAAATTTTTTCTATTACTTGTTCCCTCTCGGTGTACTTCTTTGGAAACTATATATATTCTATTTTGAAACAAAGGAAGCTCGACACATGAGAGTTGAGCATAAAACAGATAGATACAAAAGAAAACTATATATAATCTAACTAGCTGTATCAACAATATTTTCATAGATTATCAAAACTAGTCAGATAAATGGCCTTATCCAAATTTTATCAATGTCTTTTGGGTCTTTGTCCCTTCCTTCTTTTAAAGGGTTAACCAGAAGAACCTCTCATATATCATATAAACCTGGTCTATATTTACTTCTAAGGCTCAGATATAAATATAAGGATAATAATAAAAATATCTCAATTTAAAAAATATATAAAATAATATGTATTAAAATAAATTTTATAAAAAATTTACTTTATTTTTATATTTAGGAAAAGTCTAGGGGGCCAGCAATTTTAGTGCATTTTGGCCAGCATGTAACCAGCAGAGAAATGTAAGCCATTGGATAAAATCTCACACTAATCTCATACCATCAAATCATTATTGATGGCTAGTTGATGGCTATCAATCACAAATATTGCTGGCTCCTAGCATTGCTCGTATATTTATGTTTTGATGTTTGTTGTGGAACCAAATTTGAATGTTTTTTAGCGTGTATTTTGATTAAAATTTATAAATAAAAATTGATATCAATTAATTTTACAAACTTAATTTATATTAAGATTGAGTTAGTGTTACTATTATTTATGTTTGATAATTTTATATTAAACTAAATTATAATAAAATGAATATTATTTGAATTATATTATTTAAAATCATATTTAGATTAAAAAAATTAGAGAAAATTATTCTCTTCTCTCCTTAGAGATGCTAAAATGATACTCTTTTATTTTTTATTTGTAAAATATACATTCTCCTTCCTTATAATTTTTAAAAAACTTTCTCTTTAATCCATTTTAAATTTTGTATTAACTAATGTTAATCTTATCTATTTTTCAAGAAAAAATAAATTATTTTTTACAAAAATACCCTTTAACAAAAATTATATTTTTTGTCATTAAATTTTACTTATCAAAATATCCTTTAATAAATTATTTTTTTATTGATTAAATTATATTTTTATCAAAATATTTTTTAAAAAAATTTAATAATTAAATTATTTTTTTAAGATATCCTTCAATAATTTTTTAATTATTAAATTCTGATTTTATCAAAATTTTTGTTAAAATAATATATATTGATATCGAAAAATTAATAGTAAAATATAACTATAATTGTTAACAAAAATTTTAATAAAATCACAATTTAATAATTAAAAAATTATTGAAAGGTATCTTAGAAAAAATTAATTTAATTATTAAATTTTTTAAAAAATATTTTGGTAAAAATAATTTATTAAAGGGTATTTTGGTAAGTAAAATTTATTCACAATAAAATAAAATTTTTGCTAAAGGGTATTTTTATAAAAAAAAATTATTTTTTCTTGAAAAATAGATAAAGTTAACATTAGTTAACACAAAATTTAAAATGGAGTAAAGAGGGGATTTTTAAAAAGTTATATGAGAATGGAACGTACATTTTACATATACAGAAAAGAAAATATCATTTTAACATCTTTTAGGAGAGAAAAGTGAAATTTTCTCAAAAAATTATTTAAAAAGTTATAAATTAATATTACTTAAAATCATTTGTTAACACTTTTTGGTACTCTTTCTTATGTAATTTGGTCTTCCTAGATTAAAAAATTCTATATCACTATTGAATATTAAAAATTTTATTAAAAAAAATAACAATATCCATCAGACAATATTTAAAAAATTCTAACAAAAAACAACCATAATATCAGTAAGAAAAATAAAAAATTAGTAAAATGATCTAAATATTTTTTTTTACTTTACATGAGCATAAAAAAAATCAAATATGAGCCAATGAGTTATAGATCAAATGGCATAGTCTTTCCATACTCAAATGATTGTTATTTATGTTTTTTTTTTATAGATGAGACTAAACGATAAAATTAGTAAAAAAAATAAATTATTGATGAAAATTGATGTACAATTGTGAAATTGATAATTAAAAAAATTATCAATTTAGTTAAAAAATTTAAATTATCTTATAATTTTTAATTATCAATTTTATATAAAGATAATTATACGTAACTTAACTATGGAAGAAAAATTATAATTCTATTTCAAGTGAATGATAATTTATACATATCACATATACATCCAGATAGAAAAAATAAACAAAAAAAATTTGAAGAGTTTAAAATTGAACCTGCATTTTCTGACTCAATTGTTAAACTAAGCAAATTCTTAATCTCGAAGTCACCAATGATGTTGCTGATTACACCACCGAATGGCTAAATCAAACAAACTCTTTAGTCTTCAAATTACTCATGACGTTGCTGAATACAGCACTGAATTCTAAGAACGTACTTATCATCCCATACAAATCGACTACATCCAATACAAATACTCAAAACCCCTCAAAAATCCTTACACACTGTTACATGAGAATGTCATGCATCTTCAACAACAAAAAAAACCTTTGAATTATATATTTTAGTAGCAATGTTTTCATTACACTTAACTAATTCTTCTCTTTGTTGAATTATTTTAGCTGTGCTTTTTGTTCCATCATTCTTTTTTTGTCTTCTTTTTAATTGTTGTTTCGTTGTGGTTGGAGAATTTTCTTTCTATAATTCTTACATGTTTCTGTATATGAATTTTATCTTTCATGAATTGCCGTGCTTTATTAACAAACCCTTTTAAGGAGCTAAACGAAGTTGACGGAATTTTGATTTTGTTTGACCGAAGTTGATGCAGTGGAGGAAGTACTTCATCAGAGAGTACTCTTGAGAAGTGGAAAGAGTACATTCAGTACAATAAGCAGCAACAACAACTAATCAGTAAAGGAGATTGAATTGAATCACTGTGTTGGTGAAAGAGCAACTTGTCTGAACACTTGAATAATATACAGTCCAGTTTGCAGGCATGGAAATATGTCATGATTATAGTTTCTTGAGTCCACTGGGTGGTTACTTGCCTTAACACTTGAATAATACACAGTTTGCAGACATGGAAGTAAGTTATGATTATAGGTTCTTGAGTTCAGACTATGACTTTGGTCTATTGGAAGAGAAGAAGTTACTTGAGATGTGCTATTTCATAATGATAGGATTAATGCGTGATCTGCTTTTAGTTTTTTTTTTTTTTTATTTCGGTAGGGGTTATTGCAGTATGTTGTTTTTGCCCCCACTATAATGATTCAAATAAGGCCTAGTTTGCATTATCTTTTTTCACATCTCAATCACTATATATAATTATATACTACGTAAAAACTATGCATTAAGCTATAAATGTTGAGCTGTGGTGCCATTTTATGTGAAAATTAGAGATCTCTCGTGTTAATTGAGAGTTTGAACATGTATGTACTTCAACCTCAAACATAAAACATGTAAAATTGCAAATCACTTCTTTCTTCTATATTTCCAGAATTGTTTAGTAATGTGAAAACTACTGACTTGAACAATGCAAAGGACTATATTCCATTTAGAAGAATCACATGTCAAAAGAAAAAGAATGCACAAATTGTCAAATATGCAAGGTTGCCTTTCCCTACGAATGCTAAACAAAAGACTGTGCAATCTCCTAATAAATACAAATTTCTTCTATGACTTGTTCTCTCCCTCTCTGTGTACTTCTTTGGAAACTATATAAATTCTATCTAGCTGTATCAGCAACATTTTCATTTTGAAAAACTGGTTTGCAGCAAGTACTGCAACATTCCAATAACTTGCTCTAGTCCTACACTGTTATGTATTCTATCCAATTGCAAGGGTATGGAAATCAGGCCTATTTTTCACAACATAGAGCTCTTGATCATGCTCTGGCCATTCAAAAAGTTTGCCTTTATTGGATGACTTCAAAATAATGTCGGTCAGTTTCCACCACCATCTTTATACCAGACCATACTCCACGGGCCATTTTTGCTGCTCAACCTGTCAAAACATGTGTTTAAATTATGTAGATTTAAATCACTTTCCATAATTCCCTCTAAAGTTTTCTCAAGTCTGCTTATAGCTCTAGCTATAGGAGTAGGACTATGAAAAAGATTAACTCCAAAATAAAGTTGCAATACATTTTCATACATGTAACAGCATGCCATATCACATGCTGACAAGCATGTCCAGTTTCATGCTGGGATTCTTTTTGGTGCAAGGTTGCCAATATGGAAGGTATAGTGAGTCATAACAACCAACAAAAAGTGTCCCAGTTGTCACCATAATAATGAATTAGATGTGTCAATGCCAAATATCTACCTCCATGTTCCGGCGAGAACACGCATAGTCATGAAGAGAAACAACCCTGCCCAGACTCCAGGAAGTCCAAGTTCTGGAGCAGCTACCAGCAAGAACATTGAAGAAACTAGTCCAACCAGCATCTACCCAATAACGAAACCCAAGAAACAAAATGTAAGGATAAAGGAGGGAACAAACGACGAGAAAAAGATTAAAGCAAAATTAGTCATGAGACTTTTTAAGTATTTTTAATCATCAGGTTGCACAATTACCGTTGAGTACGCAGCATAACCATAGTCTGATACCCCATAGTAAAGCCCATCAATGACAAATGCCAAAGCATTCACTGGTTGAGTTCCAGCCACAAACTGCACAATATGATTAAATTTCAGATATTTCAAACATTACTGATACGTACATGCGTTCACAGTCAGAAAGGAGGATCATGCATAATATAATAGCTGAGTAGACATTTAATAGCCACGCTGAAACTTAGCCTAGCTAAAAATAAGATATTATATTTCAATCAGTCCAAGAAGCTTTTGTCATGCAAGGTATGATTCATCAGTACTAGAGTCGCGATAGTCTGATGTTACAAATATATAAACATACAACAAAATGAACCTTCAGTTATTAGCCAACCAACAGTAAACCATTTGCTTATTTAAATGGAGCTCAACACTTCACAACAATTTATACTGGTTAGTTAATGTCAAGTCTAACCTCCCAAAAAGAAAAAAGAAAAAAATTCCTGAAGATAATCTAGCTAAGATATAAGATTATACATTCATCATCACTAAGTAACCTTGAAAAGATAAATTGTTTGTGACGCTCCATTATTTGGGAGGAAAAGAAGGGAAACAAAAAAGAGTTGATTCTTATGCTTTGCATGAAAATGATGTCGCTAGAAAAAGATGCTCTCCAATTAATGTCTTGAACTGGATTTCAATTTTTAGTTGGTGTTAAGGACCCGACACACAAACTTCAACTTCTGCAGTCTCGTTGCTTTGACTTTTATATCAATCCAAGTCAACAAGAATTGTTATTTCTTACCAATATGCCTGACCGAGCAACACTAAGAACGTCCAAGTCTGTGGTAAATAAGCTTGAAAATGATCCAAACCCAAAGAATAAGATCACGGACAAAGTAATTCCTGTTCCTAAACCAATCTGCTTGACACATAAAAGAGAGTAGGTGAAACGAATTCTGGATGGATCTGTGTACAAGTTATATCATTCAACTAAGAAAGTAAGAACAAAGTAAGTTACTGGAGGCAATAATCAAGCACCTGTAATACTCTATATGTAATGAGGCGTGCTTGCTCGTAATTTCCCTGTGAGTAACTGCTGGCAAGAAGTGTCTGTAAAATAAATGTCATTACTCATTACAATATTACACAATAACAGGACATCATTTTGAGCCCCACTTAAAATTTTGAAAAGACTTTGGCTTATGAGCAAAAAGTCTTAAAACTTGACCATACCCAACCTGCTTGTTTACTTGGTCGGGAAAGCCCCCAAATGTCCATAAAATAAACAAATGCAGTTCATAATTATAAAATAAAACTTTATTCGACTGGATTCATTTGTGTCTTGGAAACTGAATATGATAAACTAACGAGAGATATGTTTTGATCATGTTCTCTGCGGTACTTTGTTACTTCATAGTCATTTATGAATGCAAGATCTAACCTGACCAGCAAGTGCCAGAGCATCAGTGAGCAAAGATATCGGCAGCCAAACTTGCATGCAAATTTGATGACCAGCCATAGGTATAGGGCCCTGCTTAGCTGCCATAGAGGTTGACAGTGTCAAAGTCAGAAACACAGCCACAGTCCTGCCGATAAGAAGACCACCTACAATACAAAATGCAACAGTCAAAGTAAAACTAACTGCCTAATTAGCTAGGTTATGTCTTCGACCCAGTTAGAGTTAAGAAAACAAAAACCATATTTCGTGACTAAAAGTACAAAATACACATTATAATGTGTGAACAGACACAAAAGCCCTGTTAAAATGATCTATTCAATCAAATTCCCCTTTCAGGAACAATGCGATCATAATATTCTTGAAAAATGAACTCTATGGGATCGTAATTTTTAAATCAGTCAATCATATCTGATCCTATCAGCAAATCCTTCCAGTTTCTCGAAATTCTCATTCCAGTTTACTAGTTACTAAAATGCGCAATCCAACTTGAAGCTACATGTAAAATCTATAGCCAACAGTAGCAATAAATACAAAACCACAAATAGAATACACTATCCATTCAAAGCATGAAATCAAGAAAAACTGAAACTATTGATCCCTGAACTCATGTTAATCTGATTAGTTATAAAGCTAATAATCATGCAAATTTGAAGTTCATCTTGAAATTTTCAATGCATTTGTACAGAAAGAACTAGTAACAATTTTTCCAATCCACTCTGATAATTTTATTATCATTACCGAAACAAAAAGCTTCCTCTGTATATGGACAGACTTAGCAACACTACGACTTAATTTAGAAAGAGGTACCAGATTTCAGATAGCTGAAAATTTTTCTCCCATCAATGTGAAAAGGCGTTAGGAGCACATTGCCGGTCAATTTCCATAGAAGAATAAAAGCAATTAAGTATCTGGTGAGCAAAAGAAAAATTGCGTCAAATGCAGAAGATTACATAAATTCAGGGGCATGTGCAAAATGCACAGATAAAACTAAGTTTACCACATTGTTGACGTACTCAGAGATCACTGTAGCAGCTGCAGCACCACTAATGCCAAGACCAAAAAAGAATATTAATATTGGATCCAATATCGCATTAAGAACATTGCCAGCACCTGAAAATTCAAGCGAAGCAATCTCCATCAATACATCCACAAATTTTTCACATCAACAAGACTAAAGTGCAGACGTAAGTCTACAAAAACTAAATATACTCGAAGAAATAATTTGAGAATCTGCTTGTGCTTCTTCTATGCAGTAAAGAGTCAAGGAATGAAAATGAGAACAGATATTCCATATAAGCTATTTGCTTTGTCATTCATTTATTAGCCTGTGTTGTAAGATTCCATTCTTTCTGGATTGAGTATAATAGGAAAACACAGCCTTTACTAAGAGTGCAGACTGTTGAAAAGAGGAGGAAAACAGGCCCGTTACAAAAAGAAAAGAAACCATGGAGTTAAAAAGGATGGAGTAAACCACAGAAAATGCCACGGGAAGAGGATGGAATTCTAGTATCACACGCGGGGAGGATTTTGGGGGGGGTAATATTTCTAATTTTCAATCAAATTTGAGTGAGAAAAGATAAAGGTATAGGATGCTGATGCAGTACTTGCCAACAGCATATAGAGGCGTCTTTGTATCCTTAAATCCACGAAAAGTGCCTTGAGCAGCTAATGCAATCACAATTGCTGGAGCGCCAAAGGCCCTTAGCATAAGAAAGTTCTCAGCAGGTCCACGCATAGGAGAATCCTGTACAAAAAATAAATGGATTATGGAGTAGATGATATTAATAAGATTTTTATCAAGTCTAAGGAGACAGAAGTAAGGTTCAATTATAGATAATGAAATGTTCCGTGAAATGGTTTTCCAAAAATGCAATGTTTATTTCTATTAAGCTCAGACCAACTAAAAGGGGAAAAGAAATACTGGGCCATAGAAAAATCTCTTGTTATGCATATAATGATTGATGACAGAGAATTTGAAGCAAGAAAAAGTAAGTTTACATTGATTGACTAATTGTCAATATATTTCTTGAAGTGGATGGCAACATAATTAATTAACTGAAAGGTAACTAGTACATAATGATATTGGTGTTATAATAAGGTTCTCACCCTTAAATATAAGAATTAGTAACAAGAACTATCACATGTCTATTAGAATTGAACATGGATTTGGAAATGAAATTCAGATCCTTTTATTATTGTGCAATATTGACGTTAATTCATCAAAAAAGTTATGCACCACTATATAGAATAAAAAGAATGGCTTAAAAGAAAAATGCAATGACTACTTTTCAAAATAGATTAAGAAAAAGAAAAGTAATGAATCTGCAACTGTGTAACAGGGAACAAGCCTATGAGAAGCAAATTGAACTTTCATGATTCAACCTAAAGTAAGATTGCTTCCAACTGAGATTTTACACAATAGTTCTACAGAGAAGTTGTAAAAAAGCATTCACTGATTTATATTACATGGAAAAAAAATCCATTCTTCCACCCTCCCCCCCTTCCCTTCCCTCTCTTTTTTTTCCTATTCATATGGTTGGCCGGGTGGTGTTGTCTTGGACAACCAAGTGTAGACTCTGAAGAAAATAACATGCTGACACAAAATAAATATACAAGGTAATTATTGATCAATAATCAGCCAAGGTTGACATACAGCAGGTATACCCATGATGTTCATAATGATGCCAGAACCAAGGGAAAGAAGCAGAGTTTCAGCAATTCCAAGAGTAGCAGCAAGTGCTAAAGAAGTTGATACTGAAGGAATACGCCTCTTGCTTTGGTATTTGCCACCAAAATCTAGATGATACCAAAGTGGAACAAAACCGTCAGTAGAGGCATCTAAAGAAGGGAACCTATGACCATGTCTGGAAAACTAGTCAGATTATTAAAGAGGTGTAGCTTTCTTATAAAGCTTACTACTTTCATCAGTTTGACTGGAATCCTTGCTGATCAGTGCCTGTTCCTCGGCAACAAAGGATGTGGTAATATTAAGTAAAGGAATGTTAAATATTTTTGACACCAAATTAAACACAGAAGTTGAAACCCCAACTGCAGCCAATTCAGCAGGCCCTGCATATATAAATATAATTAAGAGGGATTTCTCACTACAACAACAATCATCAATCAAATGTATGTCCAACCAAACAGAACCTAAGACAAGCAAATACTTGTAACCATCATCACCAACTACAATTACAAGAATACAACTATCTATTAAATAAACAACAAACTAGCAATTCAGAATGGTTGGCTTCCAGGGTGAGAATAAACTTAAGCCAAATAAGCTGCAGGCAGATAAATTACAATTCCATACTTTCGAACAGTTTAAAACAAGAAAATGCAAACCAATAAATAAAATTAATTTAATCAAATTAGCTTACTTTATACAAGAGTATGTTTGAGTTAATGATTTAAGTGACTATTAACAGAAAGTTACTAATAACTAACTAACTAATTCACCATCTGTAATAATAAGTACCTATGTGGCCAACAAACGCTGTGTCGATCAGTGAGGTAAGTGGATCAGCTGCCAATGCCAAAGTTGCAGGTAGTGCAATGGACAGTATTTCCTTCCCCAGTTCATCGAATTTAAGCCACCCATCTCTGTTCAAAGCAGGTATATTAAACTTCAAAACTCCAATTTACATGCAAATAACCTAAAAATAGAAAAGAAAGACAAACTTTTTAACTGAAAATTCTCAGTCACACATTAAATCAGATTCAAAGAAAGAGAAGGCAGAAACTTTATCAAATTAAATCCTCAAAGTTCAATCTTAATTAAAATCGAAGAAACAAACTTCAAAATCCCAAATCACAAATAAATAACATAAGAATAAAGCCATAGACTAATTTCAAAAGTTCCATTTACATGTACGATTGAGCTAACAATAGCTTCATTAATTTTAAATCTCTTTCAAAACGAAGAAACTAACTTCAACTCAAATCTCTTCAAAAACGAAGAAACTAACTTCAACTCAAATCCCAAATTCTGCATCAAATTAAATTCAAACAAAGCTCAATCATGATCAAGTTAAAGCCACACATTTCAGCTGAAACCCCAAGAAACCCACTTTTAAGCCCCAATTACGCATAAACTAAGCCCAAAAAAAATAGAAAAAAGAAAAGGAAAAAAATCCAGCTCTGATAGTAACTCAATTGAAGCATTACCCGAATCGACGAAGAAAAGCAAAGGAATCATCCGAAGAAGACGAATTGCGAGAAGATTCATCTTCAAGGGAGCTAGTTTCAACGGAATCATTGGTGGTGGTGGTGGTGGCACCGTTGTTTTTCAAAGAAGCTTTTGGTGCGATTCGGATTCGAATGCGAGAAAAGCAATGATAAGGCTTTGGGATTAAAGTAGGAGATTTGAATGGTGGATGACAGCAATGGTGAGGTTGAAGTTGCAGAGAGTGAATGCAAAGAAAGCGGTGACATTGAGAAGATGCCATTGAAGCACCTGCACCACACAGTGGAGAATGAAAGGTGACGGAAATGTAACGTACTGAATAACGGCATAAGTAACATAACCATATATTTATTTTCATTTTCATTTTATTTATTTTCCTTCTTTTTTTTCATTTTAATGGACACGTAATTTTACTCTGTCACAAAAAATAAATAAAAGCAATAATAAATATGTATTTGGTGGGGCCATGTACTGCTTGGGCCTCAAATGATTGTTAATGGTTTCGGCCTCATATTCTGAGATTTTCAAATTGGTAGTGGTAAAATATGAATCACAAATTTAAAATATGAATTTTGTGGGAAATTTTTTTTTTATAAAGAATAAACTATCATTTGAAACATTTAAGGGTTAATTATTGTTCATTTTTTAACTCAATAATAAAGTTAGATCTAAAGTGGACAAGTCTAATTTTATAAAGAGAAAAGATTCAAACAATATTTTTTTGTCTATCCAACCTACATAAAGAATAGATTTATTGGTTTCTGTGCCTGACTTTACGTATAGAATCTTAACTACATTTATGAATTTGACTAAAATTCATTAAAGAATCTCAACAAATTTCTAAACCAAAAGGAAATAACTATCCATTATTATAGGTGAATAAGTTGCAGAAAGATAGCAAAATTATATTTTCTATTGTATAAATATATCCCATCAATCTTAGGTATTTTTCAATCTCAATTCACTTAAATCTATTCAAAATTCTAGCTAATTTAACCATTGGAGTCCCTTACAAGTACTACTCCATCATCACTCAAAGACCTTCGATGTAGTGATGGACTCAAAAAATTTATGTTAAGAGAAAAAAATAATGCACATTACTTTCAAAAGATATATTAATCTAAAATATATATAAAAAAATAAAAGTGCACATTAGTTATTCGAATACGAAAAAATCAAATAAAAATTACATTAGCCACTAACTTTGTTCTCTTCAAATATTGAAGGTCTCTTCTTGTTTTCATATTTTAAAAATGTTGAATGATTGTTTCATTCTAAACATGATTATGAGCACTATCATGGTTTTTAACATGTGTTTGTAATCGCTCCTTCTTTTTTTAATTTGAAAAGCCATCTTTTATAAAAGCATCACCATTCACATCATCAAATTTTATAAAATTGCAACAAAGATGCAACACCCTACCACACAGAGCTTTACACTTAGAATGTAAAACAGAGGTGGCGAGGCGCTACGACCTCTAAAAATAAAAATTTAATATATAATATAATGAGAAAGGTTTATAACTAGGAGCCTCTGAGGAAAAAGGGATAAATCAAAACCGTTAAATCAAAAAGTACAATACTCTGATTGATAACGTAAACGAAACAGATAAAGAATAAGCTAGCGCGAGAAGATATACAAGAAAATGCCAAAAATACAGATATCAAGACTCAAGACTCGGTTTGCGAAGATAACCGGTCCGAACATAGAAGTATACATACATATATGAAGTAGGAGAACCCAAAAGAAAAGACAAGTTACAGAACCTGTTTCTCCAAAATAACCTTTAAAAGGAATCCATACAACATATATATATATATATATATATATATATATATATATATATATATATGTATATGTATAATAGGTGGAGATAATAAGTATCTAAGCAAATACAATTAACCAAAATAAACCCAAGAGATAAAGATCTTCACAACATCAGAAGCTTCCAGCATGCCTCAGCGAGGAGCCTCACGTCCTGTATCTGAAAACCACAAAATTCGCATGGGTGAGAACCGGAGGTTCTCAGAATGGTAACAGTACCCACATATCTAACATATAATGTCCTGGGAAAGTCAAAGACAATCCTAGAACTTCCAACAGATAATTAAAACTTAAAATAGAACTAAACCATGAAATTAAAATATGCAACTAGCTAAGGGTCTTCAGAGCTATCTAAAACTCCCCTTTCCAACTCCTCCGAACCTCCCAACTGCCTGCGGAACCAAATGCAACAAACACCATTATTACAAACAGAAAAATCACAAATAGGATTCAATATAGCAAATAATCAAGTAGCATTTAGTTATGCAATCACTTAGGCAATAAAAATAAGACATATAAATGCATATGATGCATGCCTGTCCTAGTGGTTGATGAGTCCCATCAGTCGGTTATAGAGCCAACCCGACAAGTCCTAGTAGCTAACCATTGGACTGTCCATCGGTCGAGCATCCCCAACTCGAGTAATTCTCAATCATAAACATAATCATAATCATAATCATACAACACCCACACTGGTGTTTATCTATGGGGGCGAGCTCATCCGAAACTTTCACAGTGTCTGGCCACCCTTGTGACATAGGATCAGCAGAGTATCGAGTCTCAACCTGGAGCACGTGGTGGCTAGTCACTGCTTTCATCCAGGGAAACTCGTATCTCAGATAATCATTTCACATTTTCATTCATAACATTCCATAATCATTCATTCTGACCATATCATCACACATCATAACCCGGGGCAAGTGGGGGCAAAACCACAACTCTTGCGCTCACCCGGGGAACCTCTATACTAACCAACCTGGAGCAAGTGGGGCGAAACCACAATCCTTGCATCTACCCAGGAGGTACGTTCTCATATGCCCAGGAAGAACCAAGGAGGGGATCCTAACCTCCCACCATCTCGTTGGGGGAGATTTTACAATACCAGGGGGAATAAGGAAGGAGATCCTCACCTTCCACCGTCTCTCTGGGGTCGCACTTTCGAGAAAGAGAACTTAAGATAAAATAATCATTCACATTTTTATTTCCAACCATAAATCATAATTTATCATAGCCATCTGGCTCATAACATAATCCATAACCAGCCAATAATCATTATTAAATACAGCCCTTCGACTCATGGCATACACCGCACTTCCATCATCATCCTCAGCAACTCATACAATCATCATTAATCATAATTCATCATTAACTCTCCCCTTACTTCACCCTCAAGCTACCACTCTTCCTAGCTTCCTCTCATTACTAGGCATACTATAAGGATTTAGGACTAAACGAATGAAAATGGAGGTTTAGAAGTTTAAAATTCGGTTTTAATAAACACAAAAGTCATATTTGCTGAAAATAGGGTCACAAAAGATTATAAGCTTGCTGGAAAGGTGAAACATTTAAAAACAAGGTTTTAAAAAAAACAGGGCAGTGTGCGTACGCACAGGAGTAAAATTTTCCAATTCTGTTCGCTTGCACAAGGCGTGCGAATGCCCTCAACTGAATATGCTTCCCAACGTGTGTGTGCGCACAACTTGCAAAACTTCGTTGGTTGTGTGCGCGCACAAAGCGTGCTAACGCTCCCAGCAGCAGCCATATCCCTGTGCGTGCGTACGCTCAAGGCTGTGCGTGCGCACAAGTTCAAAAATCCACAGAGTGTGCGTGTACACACAAACCAGAAATCACAAATTCTGCAGAATTCACAGAATTCAGATTTCAGGCCCCAACTTTCAATGATCATATCTATCCAACAAAGATGACGTAAGCTCGGACCAGAACGAGCTCAAGTAGTTGAAGAACAGGCTCAAGCCCTAGAGGCTGGATTTATCAGGGAAGTCAAGTATCTGACATCGTTAGCAAATGTGGTGCTGGTAAAAAAGCAAAATGGGAACTGAAGGATATGCGTTGATTATACCGACCTCAACTAAGGCTGTCCAAAGGACCCATGTCCCCTACCCAATATTGACGCCTTCGTAGATTCCTCTTCATGATCCCAGTACCTATCGTTCATGGACGCCTACTCGGGATATAATCAAATCCCGATGGACAAGTCGGACCAGGAGAAAATGTCGTTCATCACAGCTAGAGTAAACTACTGCTACGTGGTCATGTCATTTGGATTGAAAAATGCAGGAGCCACATATCAAATATTAATAAGATGTTCGCACCTCACTTCGGAAACCTAATGGAGTTATACGTGGACGACATGTTAGTGAAAACCAAGGATAAGGCAAACCTCTTGTCCGACCTCTCACATGTCTTCAGCACCATAAGAAGACATGGGATGAGGTTAAATCTCACCAAATGCACTTTTGCAATGGAAGCAGGAAAATTTCCAGGGTTCATGCTCACGTAGAGGGGAAGTGAGGCCAACCTTGACAAGTGTAGAACAATCTTAGAAATGAGAAGTTCGACTTGTTTGAAGGAAGGCCAACAGTTGAATGGCCGACTTGCAGCCTTATCCAGATTTTTTGGCAGGATCAGCCTTGAGATCCTTGCCACTTTTTTCACTACTTAGAAAAGGATGCCAATTTGAGTAGACTTTTGAATAGGAAGAAGCCTTTCAGGAATTCAAAAAATTCTTAAGTCAACTACCCATCCTTACCCGGCCAGAAATGGGTTAAGAACTAGTGTTGTACCTAGCTGTCACTAAGAAGGCAGTAGCATCAGCACTAATACGAGAAGATGAGGTCAGACAGCATCACATTTATTTTACTAGTAAAGTCTTACATGGGCCAGAATTAAGGTATAAAAAAATAGAGAAATTTGCATACGCCTTAATCATGGCCTCTAGAAGACTCCAACCTTACTTCCAGGCACACACTATAAGAGTCCAGACAAATCAACCCATCAACATAGATCCTTCAGAAGACAGACATAGCGGATCGGATGGTACAGTGGCCTATAGAACTATCCGAGTTTGACCTCAGGTATGAAACTCGGACAGCCATTAAAGCTCAGTGCCTCACCGACTTCGTAGAAAAATATATAGGTGATAAAACTGAAACTTCTACGACCTGGGACATCTATGTAGATGGGTCCTCCAATAAAGTCGGCAGTGGTGCCGGCATCATCCTGGTCAATGAAGAAGGAACTCAAATAGAGGTTTCCTTGAAATTTAAGTTCTTTGCTTCAAACAATCAGGCTAAGTATGAAGCCCTAATTGTAGGCTTGAAACTACAAAAGAAGTCGGCGCGACTAAAGTAGTAGTCTTTAGTGATTCTCAGATAGTAACTTCCCAAATCAATGGAGATTACTAGGCAAAAGATTCCAACATGAGGAGATACTTAGAAAAAATGCTTGAGCATCTACAATAATTCCCTGATACCGAGGTTCGACATATAACTTGGAAACTTAACAGCAGAGAAGATGTCCTTCCTAAGTTGGCAAGTACTAAATCCGGGGGAAATAATAGAAGTCTCATACAATAAACTCTCCAGGAGCCTTCAGTTTTCAAGTCGAACAACAAGACAAACATTCTACCCGTCTCCGACTAAAACCTCGAATAGTTGACTACTTATGTCGAATATCTAAAATTCGACATCCTTCCCAAGGAATAAAAGGAAGCCAAGAAAATTCGAAGGGAAGCACAAAGTACAAAATGTCCTTTATAGAAGAGGAGTTTCTGCACCCTTACTGAAATGTGTTTCGACTTGTAGAACTGATGAAGACCTGGAGGAAATACATAATGGCATTTGCGAAAACCATCTCGGAGCCCGATCCTTGGCTAGAAAGGTAATCCGAGCAGGATTCTTCTGGCCGACTTTGCAAAAGGACGCAATTGACTTTGTCAAAAAGTGTCTGTCATGCCAGATGCATGCCAACTTCGACATCGCTCCACCCGAAAAGCTTATCAGTGTAACCTCTCCATGGCCTTTTGCAAAATGGAGGTTGGACCTACTCGAACATTTTCCTCAAGCCCCTATACAGGTTAAGTACCTAATTGTGGGAGTGGATTACTTCACTAAGTGGATAGAAGATGAACCATTAGCTACCATCACAGCACAAAGAAGTCGGAAGTTCCTAACTTCCTATATAAGAATATCATTACACGGTTTGGATTTCCTTGCTCCATCCCCACAGATAATGGTACACAATTCACCGACTCTACATTCAGAAATTTAGTGGCAAGTATGAAGATCAAGCGCTAGTTCATGTCAGTGGAACATCCCCAAGATAATGGGCAAGTTGAAGCAGCCAATAAAGTTATATTAGCTGGGTTGAAGAAAAAGTTGCAGTATGCAAAGGGAGCTCGGACAGAAGAGCTCCCACAAGTATTATGGGCTTACCGAACAACACCTCTTTCCATGACTGGAGAAATACTCTTCTGACTTGCATACAAAATAGAAGCCATGATCCCAGTAGAGGTCAATGAACAAAGTCCAAGGATAAGATTTTATGATGAGGTCGGGAATGTTCAGGCCCACAAAGAAAAATTTGAACTCTTCCCAAAAATCTGAGAATAAGCCCAGATAAGAAAAGCAACACTAAAGCAAAGGACGTCGGCCAGATATAATAGAAACGTCATACGAAGAAGCTTTGCCAAAAATGACCTAGTCCTGATGAGAAATGACATTGAGACAAACAAGTCGGGCAAAGGGAAGCTTGCTGCAAACTGGAAAGGACCTTTCAAGATAACTGAAGTCTTGAGAAAAGGCTATTACAGAGTTTCTGACTTAAATGGAGCTGAGCTCCAAAGGTCATGGCATGCTTGCAATTTGAAGAGATATTACAGCTAGAAGCGCACCTCGCTCCCTGATGTAGTCTTTTTTCCGACTTCACGATTTTTTTCCGAGAAGGGTTTTCCTGAAGGGGGTTTTAATGAGGCATTAAAGCGGGGACTAGGGGCAAGAAAGTTATCCCTTAGTAGCAAGCCATTCTTGTAAATGACAAGTCATCAATAACAATATCTCTTTTTATTTCATTACTGTTTTTCTACGGTACACACTGACTTAAGCTCGAAAAATTGCAAAAATCTATTGCCCGACCTACATGGTCGACAAAGATAAAGTGACGAGGTGCAAGTCGGTGTAAAGAGGCTATGAAGGATGATTATATGAACTCGGAGAATAAACCGACTTATAAGTCGAAAAGCACCCGAGCAGAATAAAATGCATCACAAAAATAACCTAACTTACGAAAACAATTCAATAACAAAACAAATTGGTCGTTCGCACCGAAGTAATGGAAAACAAAACTTCTCTTTAAAAATCCCAAAGTAAAGGATACTCATTAAAGGCTTCCACAAAAGCCTCAAGAACAGCTCAACAACAGATGAGAAATTCGACATGCAATCAAGCATATTAAAAATCCTAAGATAAAAGGTAACTCATAGATATAGGGACCTTTTTCTAAAGAAACAATTATGACTTCTTAGAGCAAAAAACAAAAGTTGTTGGAGTCCTATCCGAAAGGACTAATATCCTCAAATAAAGGGAAATTGTTGTTAAAAGTCCTTTTATAAAGGACCAAAGTCAACAAAAGCATATAAAAACTACACAAAATGGAAGTGTTCGTAAAGAGGACCCACAAGTCAGGCCTTAACTGAAATATTAAACATGGCCAATTAAAGGATTCTGATCATGAGCTGGAGAAGAATCAGGTTCGGCGGAGGAAGTCGGAGGATTCTCTTCTGTTGGAGTTGCTTTTGGCTGAAGGGAGGAACTCAGCATCACCTCCTCGGGAGCAACGACTTCTTGAGGAGGAGACTCAACCAAGCGCTGACCAGCAGTCTTCAGCTCGGAGTCAGTAGGTGGATGGGGAGGAGAGACGATCTTCCCGTCAACTACGATCTTGTCAGGATGAAGAGGGGATAAGTCCAAGTCGGGAGCAAGAACCTGAACATGCTTTTTTGAAATTTCAAACACCTCTTCTGTTCCCTCAGCAATTGACTCCTCCAAATCAACATAGTCCTCCCTAAGTTGCTTCACCTCCTCCTTTAAATCCAGGTTCTCCCAAAAAATTCAGTCATAGTTTTGTTCGGCCTTCTTCAGTAAACATTCGGCCCGAACACAGGAAACTGAGGATTGTTTTTCTTTTTCCCGAGCTTTAGAGAGCTCGGTTTCCAGGACAACTTCTCCTCCTTCAGTCCCTTCTCTCTCTCCCAAAGAGAAGCCACCTTGGCCTAAAGGGCGTCGAAAGAATGCTAAGTAGCATTCAAAGGAGTCCTCTCCAATTCTTTCAGAAAAGTAGAGCAAACCCAAGCAGTTCAGATCCCCCCTCGGATCAAGACTCGGAGATGGTTTTTAATCGAAACATCATCCATGGCAACAAAGCTATGAGGAAGGATGTTTTTCTTACAAAGCTTAGTCCATCAAACACAGTATCATAAACAATGGAGCCACTAGATTCCGAGGTCTTTCTTTTCTTAGAACTCGGCTTTGAAAAGGGAGGAACAGGGGGTGGAAGCAAAAGGAGGAGGAGGAGGAAGAATGTTTTCCGATTTGTCCTGAGAAGAAGTACTCGTGTCGGACTTGCTTGGGGAAGGGGTATCCGACTTGCCACTCTCCTGCAGCTGAGCAGCTCGAGCTCGGGTGTTCCTCTTGGCCTTTTGGACTTTTTGGTAAGCCTTGGAACAGCTTTTCATTTTTTCTACAAAAAGAATAATAGACGTCAACCCACAAGTCGAAAAAACGAGCAAGGTATACATAAAATAATGATAAAAACTACCTAGCTCGGTATGAACATAACTCGGAGTCCCGAGAAGGAACTTTTTGGTATCAAGGTTTGGAGCCCGTCCCCAAGCCTCTCGGAAGAACTCAACTATAGCCTCCTCAACCTCATTCAAGTCTATCAAATTATATTTCTCGACAGGGGCTGCTTCTACCCAGTACAATGGGAAATGGTGTTCATTATTCCCCTTCAGAAAGAAGGGATGGTAACCCTCAACAGCATGGACTTTAAAAAAGAAGTTCTTAAAATCATAGAATGACTCGTCAAAAATGGAAAAAACTTTTCAACCTTGGATAACTCGGAAGGAAACCCACTGTTGTTTATTTTTATTCGAAGTGGCGCTGAAGGGTTTGTTAAGATGAAATAAAAAGAAAAAGATCTTCAAAGAAATCGGAAAATCAGGCTCGCGACTCACAAGCTGGTAGGTCTTCATAAAGCCCCATAAATTTGGGTGCAATTGGGAAAGAGCGACTTTACAACAAGACAAAACCTCAGTTTCAAAATCGGAAAAAGGAAATGTCACCCTCAGTCGGGTGAAAAGACAATCATACATGAAAATAAACTGTGATTCTGAATTAACAACTCGGCCAAAGCAAACTTGGTCTTCAGGGTTAGGGGCAACTAACTCATACTTCACCTCATCACCATTACAACTACAAAGCCTATGGTACTTGTGAAACTCATCTACAAAACCACTATCTACCATAGGAACCGCACAGAGAACCGAAGAATCTACCCATCTCAACAGCTCCTCAGGAACCCTCGAAGACATTTTTAAAATAGTGGGCGAGACATTTGGAAAAGATATACCTACATTATAGAAAAAGAAAGCGTTACTACCAATCTCAAACAAAAGAAATACCTTTTACATAACAAAACAACAAACAAACACAGAGGGAGTATCTTTGTGGAAACGTAAATGATATTGTTCTAAAAAAGCCACAACAATCTCATTTAGGGATATCTTAACACACAAAGAAGATCACGGCAAAAATACAATGAAATTGCCGTAACCGCCATAAAACTATCAACAGTCATAGGTTCACTGATAAAAATTTTGCATACAAACAATGATTCCTAAGGCAGTGAAATACTACATAAAGTAAGAAATCCAACCTTTTCTCGAAGGAGTCAAAGGAAGATAACGGCGTGGTAAGAGCAGCAAAGAAGTCTTCCCAAATGCTCCACGCTCTTTACAGTCCTTAAAAGAAAGAACAATGTTTCCACGCAGGGAGTCTGGAGAAGAAGGAAAAGAAGAAGGCTTTAACGAAGGAGAGAAAAGAAAAACTTAAGGGAGAAAACTTAATTTGATATCGCAGCTCCTCTATATTTTGTTACATCACATGCCAATTCTGATCTTTATAATTATAGATTATAAGTCAACATTAGGTAGTAAATTGTGGGAGTAGGCGCATACAATATATATATAGTGACAGAACCAAAAAATTTTGATAATGAGGACAAAATATATATAATGTTATAATAATTTTCATAATAAAAATATTATGTTTATATAAAAAATTAGCTATCAAATAATCTATTATAAATTTGTGTATAAATACATATATCGTTTAACTTATTTTTAATATGTATTTCGTATTTCCAAATTTATATTTTAAGATTTATTTTATATAAGTGATTATTTTATGTAAATATAACATAATTATTGTTATAATTATATTTTGTGATTGTAAAATATGATTAGGTTCCAAAATATCTAATTACAAATTAAAATACTAAAATAGTAATTTAAATAATAACATATAATTTAAATTTAATTTTTTTATATTTCATATTTTGAAACCTTGATAATATAATTAAAATATCTTTTTTTGTATATGTCGTAAAACAATTATTTAAAACTCAACTTTCATACAATTAGCTCTTGATGATATTCATAGTTAAAAAAGTTTATTCAATTAGTGTAGTTATTATGAAAAAAACTAAAGCTAATTTTAAAAGAAAAAACACAAATGAATAGATAATATTCTTTCAAGTCAATTTCTAAGAAAGAATATCAATCTTATTTAAATTTGAAAATTGATCATTATAATAGACTTCTAATACGAAGTTCTCAAATTGACTATCAAGTGTCGAAAGTTGAATAAAAAATTATTGTGAGGTCAAATTTAATAATTTAATGGGAGCAAATAAATATTATTATTATATACTACTTAATAAAATTCCAAATTATAGTGGGGCACTTGCCCCCACACCCAGGAGTGAATCTGTCCCTGTGTGTGTAACTTATAGTTAGGGGTAATAAAGGGACCTAGTCAGGCCAGCTAGCGTAACTTGTTAAAAAGGTGGACGGGCTAGAAAATTAAGACAGTCATACATCAAAAGTTCGCCTAATTCGCACCACTTAAACTGTGGGTAGAGGTGGAAACAGGTTGGATCGGGCCAGACTTTACTCCTAACAGGTCTGGCCTATCATGTAATCAATTGGCCTGAGCATGGTTGCAGCCTGTTTTAGGCTTATTTTAAAGTACTAAATCTAGCATGTTATTCAGTCTGGCCTGGCCTGAAACTTGTTAAAATGCCTGATAATTTTTTTTATAAAAATAAAAATATTATTTAAAAAATTATTTTTAATAAACATATTTATATGTAATATGTTATATTTAATATTTATAAAAAAATTTAAATTTTAAAATATTTAAAATATACAAAACTATTTATAATTAAATATAATAAATTTAAAATATCTCATAATTTTGTTAATAATAAAAAAATTATTTATATATATATAATTATGTGTTAACAGAGCCAAGCAGGCTTGACAGGCCAATAAGGCTAATTAGTGAACTTAGGTCTGGCCTATTATCATAATAAGGTTTTTATAAGAGCCTAAGCCTATGCCTATTTTATAACAGACAAGGCCAGGCCAGGCCAAACACAGGCTAGACTACAAGCCCCTGACAGGCTGCCTGACCTTTTTCCACCCCAACCGCGAATTTTGCCAGGGCGGGACGGGCTTTCTCGCTGAGCTCAGCTTTTTTGAAGATATTCTAATTCAGTGTTTTGAATTATGTTTTACGTTTGGTTGATTATATTCTAAACTTGTAGATATTTTAATAATATATATTTTGGACAATATTTATTTTACTTTGACAATGTTAGTTTTATAATTTTGTTTCAAAAGACTTAGTTTATAATTATATTTATTACATATTTATAATTATAAAGACTTTAATATTTGTGAATTTAGAAATTATAATTTTTTACGCCTTTAGAAATTATAAATTTATTAAAATAGTTGTGAAATTATATATATTATTTAATACTTAATAATAAAAAAATAATATTTGACGGGCTTAACCTGCCAATCCACTGTTAAATAAGTTGGAGTGAACTTTTGGTAGGACGAGACGGGACGGATTTCTCCGCTTGCCATCCCTGCTCACAGTGTGTGCTTAACAATGCTTCTAAAATTTTACGTTTTTCTTCCACTTCTGTTTTCAAAGGTAAATTGGTTCTAATTACTATAAATATGTTGAAACACCTTAAGAAATAAGAATAGAATTTTCACACACACAAAAGAAAATTGTCATGAAATACAATAAAAATGTAATTTTTAATTTTTTAAAAAAATTAATTTTTATATTAATGTTCAAACTAAGTCAGAATAAAAAAATCTTATTTACAATTTTATTATTATTAAAAATTAAAATGTTTAAATTATTCCTAATAAACAGATAAAAAAACCACAAAAATAAAACAACAAAGAACACAAAATTATTTATCTTATCCATGCAATAAGTTATTCTAAATTATGAATTTGAATTTAAAATAGAATTAGAATTTTACTTTTTAATAGAAATAAAATTCTTTTCTCATTTTAATACTCTCTACATGCACTCTATATGTTTTCTCTACATTCTTTTATTTTTATATTTATAATTTTTGTGTATTATATTTATTATTATATTTTTATAATAGAATTTATTAATCTTATTAGGTAAAATAAATTAAATAAAAAAATTAATCATAAATAATAATAATAGTTAAAAATTATAATGTATTAAAAAAGAGTATTAAGAGTATTAAAAATATACTATATAAAAAACATATAAAAAAGTATATAAAAAAATTAAACATGTATAAAAAAAATAATATTATAATTTAATATCATGTCTTTTTAAGTAATTATCTATCTAAAAGTGATTTTAATTAATATTATCCAAACAATTTTTATTTTATCAAAATTAATTTTGGTAAAGAGTTGCCAAACATAAATTATGTTGATACAAATTTACTTCTATCCAAAATCAATTCTATAAAATCACTTTTATTCAAACTCCAATTTGACCAACCATAATCCAAACACACACTCAATCATTGGATCATCTGTTAGATTAAGTTACTAATTAGTTAGTATTATATTTTTTAAGCATACTTTTAGATATTAAAAATATCATATAACTATGATGAATAGAAAAACTACGTTATGACCAATGAAAGTATTTTTGTGTTTTTATAATTTATAAATGTTCAATAAAATTTAATATTTATTTTAAGAATAGTATATAATAAAAAGTTAAATTAATTTAATAGAAATAAATATAAATATAAAATTAAATAAATATAAAAATAAAAAATTTTAAAGTATATATATTTAATTAGCATATATATTAGCAAAGGTAAACTTAGTTTAATAGCAAAAAAATCAAGTTTATCATTTGTCAAGGATATTTTGAAATTAATTCCAAAATCTTTACCACTATACTAGTCTACTAGAAGTTTCTTTAGTACTTTAGTGCCGCATAACTTTTACACAGAATAGGCCGTATTGGATCGAATGGAATATAGTCTAAAATTCTATTAGATCTGCACTGTACTCATCGGATCGGATCAGATACGATATCCGCAATTTTATGTCGAATTCGATCCGATCTAATCCGTAAATATGCGAATTAGATCGGATATCAGATATATCCGCATAATTTAAGAAAAAATGTTTTCAAATTCCATTTGGCTATTTTTACAAAAAAAAATCATTTTTCACGCGTTTAAGTATATTTAATTCTAAAATATTATCAATAAAAGTTCTTTTGAATAAAAAAATAATAACACAAGATTTAAGTTTAATTATTCTAGGTCGAAGTATAATATAAAAAATAAAAAACAAGATATCATAAAATTTATAAAACAACACACTAAAATTCATATCACATTATGATTTATTTTCTTAAATTATGCTATTTATATTTTTTTTGGTGACTAAATTATGCTATTTATATGTGATGTGCGGATATACGAATTTGCAAATCGGATCCGCGGATATCACTGTCAAATCCGCAATCCGATCCTATCATATTGTGGATCGGATCCAATCCAATCCGATAATTTTGTAGATCAGATAATATCCGCAAAAATTTAGATCGAATACGGATAATTACCGCGAATATACGATATTATCCAATCCATGTGCAACTTTACTATTGGCAGATATGATTCGATTCTAATATCAATGCCAACTATACAAAAAAATTAAAAAAGAAAATAGAATTTAAGACCATAGTGACAATTCATTTGTCTCACAAGTAATTACACCTAATTTCAAATTTTAGTTAAAACTGCATCCAGATAAAAAAAACTTAAAAATATTGTATGCATAAGCCTGTGCGAGTGATATTTTAATGTTTAGAATTGAGGTTGTTTAACATTAAAAAGGCCATAACGCAGCGTTTGTTTTTAGTAGATATATCTATTAAAATATAAATAAGAGATTATACGAGAGTATTTATATTATTAACAATTATGAAAGATACGGCCATATATAGATACTAATTAAAATTATATTTTGTGTTTTTCTAAAATATTAAAACACAAATGTTGAAAGATACTAATTTTTTTATAATTTTTTGTCCTATTTAATTTATCAAACATAATATAAAATTAATGTCTAATAAAATAAATGTACTTGTATTTGTATAATTAATTATGAGCACTGTTTAATTAATTTTTTTAAATAAATTTAAATATTAGATCGTTAGTAATAAATGTACTCTAATAAAGATATTGGATGGCTAGTAAACATCCCTGCCGGACTGTCCCGAATAGGGATCCGACTATGGAGAATTTTTTCTGTGACAATGAGGATGGGCGACAAAATTTTTCCGAGGCAGACGAAATTCATAAATTTACTGAATTGTTCTTAATAATTTATTTCTCATATATATTTTTTAGTCATTTCACACACACATACACACTATATATATATATATATATATATATATATATATATATATATATATAAACCCAAAACTCTTAATCCCCGTTTGCATAACTCGTTTTCAATTCAGAAATTCCTAGCGCTGTCCATACTCCATCCAACTTCTCCATCCAACTTCTCTGCAGTCACCTCTCGCCGCTTTCCCTTCTCACTGCATCGTCGCACTTCACTGTGCCATGATCCTCACTGCGTTGTGCTCTCTATTTGCGGCGTTCCTTTCCGTAACTTTCTCGTTGTGTCCATTCTCCTCTCTGTTGCCGCGTCTCCCACCTTGTCCACTTCTCGTTCCCCCACTACGTCATTTCGAAAGAAGTCACCATCTTGTCGCTTAGATTTTTTTGTATAAAATCTTGTTATTTTTGTATAGAATGGATACTTACATCTCTATTCATATAGAAATTAATAATTAGTTAGAACTATCATATAGATGAGGAATAAGGTTCCCGCGGTGAATGAGGATGGAGAGCAATATTCTCCCACGGTGAAAAACAGAAGTGGGGACGGGGAGTAAATCTAGAGGCAGGGATGAAGAGCAGGAAAGCATCCTCCGCCCTGCCCCGCCCTGTCCCGCTCCGCCCCATTGACATCCCTACCTATATTTTAAAAATAACAAGCAATCTAATTATTATTTTTATTATATTAATTTTTTAAATACTTTAAATTAATGATTTAATTTAATTTAATAAGATAAATATATTTATATTCGTTTGATTAATTATGAGTACTTTAATTATTTTTAATTTTTTTTAAAATGAGTCCAAATATTAAATGACTAATAAAAGCCATACTCTAATAAAAATATTGTATGTCTAATAAATATTCTATATTTTATACTGATATTATTCTGTATTATTCTTCTATGGACTAATTTATATATTCTTAAATTAAAACTTCTGGGAAGATAAGCAGAAGGTAAGAAGATATGTTTTTGGCAAGTATAATTCACAGTGAAGGTTTTTTTCAAACTTCAAACACTTTCACTTTTTTAAAGTCCTTTGGATTTTCCTGACCTATTTTAAAAAAATTAGAACAAAAAATGCAAAAAATTAGAAATAATTACTGTAAAATTAAGTAATAGTTACTGTTATCTTTTTATAAAAAAAAATAAAATGTAAAATTGGTAAAAGAAAAAAAATTTTCAACTAATTTTTGATCGGTAACCAATCACCATGAACATGAACGCTGAAACAACACATTTTAACTTCGCGTGATATTACTTCCTGGCGGAGGTGGAATCGCTTCTTCCTTTGGAAAAATAAAAAATTGCGAAACATAAAGATATAACATTTTCTCTTCTCTGGCGTTTGCCAAACACACCTAGTGTGTGTTTGGATTACAGTTTGTAAATTGGGGTTTGTATAAAATTGATTTTGTAAAATTGATTTTGATCAAAAGTGAGTTAGTGTTAACGTGGTTTATATTTGGTAATTTTTATTCAAAATGGATTATAGTAAACTAAATATTGTTTGGATTACATTATTCAAAATCACTTTTAGGTGAAAAATTACAGAAAAGGACATGAATTTAAATAATTATTTTATGTTATTTTATAATTTTATTTTAAATATTTAAATAAATTTTAATATTTTTTTAGTATTTTTAATATTGTTTAGTAGTTTAATAAGATTAATAGAATCATAATACAAAATAAAAAAATATTTCATGTAAAAAAGAAATAACAATAACAATAAAAAAACTCATATAAATAAAAAAAACAAAAATTTTATAAAAAATAATAATACGCATAAGAGAGTATTAGAAAAAATATTATAAAAAAAATAAACATATGAATAATAAAGGATATAATTGGTACATACAACATAATTTTTAATCCAACGTAAAAAGCTAAACGAAAAAACTAGATTTTATAACTTTTGGTAAACGTGGGTTTAACATAAAAATCACTTCTGCGTTTAGAGGATAAAAATGTTGCCAAACATAAAGATGAAGCGTTCAAGAAGCTCGAACGCGCTTCTCTCTTCCCCAACGCAAATTCAAACACACCCCTAATGTTGTTGTCTAAAACATGTACAGGTATAATCAACGTTTTATCACATAAAGCGCTATGGGCTAAACCCATCTCCGGCTTCTCCGCAGTCGCCACAGCGTGTCAGCGTATTTGGGGTAACACTGTTCTTTAAACGCACTCAAAATTACAAGCCAAACATTGCGAAACAAAACAAAAATAACGATAAAACCCAAAATTTCCCTGTGTTTTCACCCTGTATTAGGGTTGAAAGATAAAAATTTGTCTGGTGGGGGTTTCAATTCACATTATTAGCCTTTATCCTAAGAAACAGGAAGAACTCACATCATGAAAAGAACAGAAAAAAAAAAAACTCGTAAACAGCAGAACCCCTCGGTTATGTCGAAAATTCCAGAAAAAGAAGACAAATTCAAAGCAATTTGAGCAAATCATCAGCGCCACTGAAAGTGAAGGCACCACCTTCTTCCAAATTGAAGACCTTAACGACACCGTCTTCCGCTAAGAGTGCGTACCTCCTTGACCTAACACCAAGCCCAACGGGCTTATCGCTCAGATCCAACTCGCACCCAATGGCCTTCGTGAACGTTCCGTTACCGTCAGAAAGTAACAGAACCTCGTCGTTGACTTTCAGGTCCTTCTTCCATGCCTTCATCACGAATGCATCGTTGACCGAAATACATGCGATTGTGTCCACGCCTTTCGCCTTCAGTTCCGCTGACTTCTCCACGAATCCTGGAACGTGCTTCTGCGAGCAGGTTGGTGTGAAGGCTCCCGGGACTGCGAAGAGGATGGCCTTTTTGCCTTTCGTCAGGTCGGAGATGGTGGTGGTTTGAACCTCGCCGGCGTCGTCTAAGTAGGAGAAGGTCGCTTCCGGGAGCTTGTCGCCGACGGCGATAGTGGCAGAGATTGTGGTGGATTTGGTGGCGTAGGAGGGAGTGTGAAAGGTGCAGGGTTTGAAGGGTTTGGAGTGGTTGAATTTGAGGGAAAAAGGGGAGAGGGGGAGTTTAGAAGAGAGGGATTTGGGTGGGAAGAGGGCGGTGGAGGAGAGATAGTGGGTGGTGGTGGGAGAGGCGAGGAGTCTGGAGAAGGTGAGAGATGCGGCCATTGAAGAAGGAGGAGGAGCTACGTGGCACTAAGAAAACGAGAAGTGTAATGTGTTAGTGTTAGGTGTTTGTGTGTGTAGTGCGAAAAAGGTAGGTAGGAAAGTCGTTAGGAGAGTGAGTTGGGTGAATGAATGGTTGTGGTAGGGATTGGCTCAGTTTGTGACTTCGTGGTGTGGTGTGCAATTGTGAATTGTTACTGTTACTGTCTTTTTTCGGGTTTGGGCCTAAGTTTGGATTTCATTTCGTAGTTGTTGTACTAAATTGACGATACTTAGTACATTTAGAATTCTTCCTATAGTATATTATATGAATAAAAGAAAAATTGTACATTATATGTTAAAATAAATAAAGGAATGGTGGTTTAAGTAAATTCCAAATTTTAAATACTAATTTAATAATTTTAAAGGATGAAATTATGCGCATTTTTATATTTAAATTAAATAAATAAAATATTAAACAAAATATGTAATTGGTAGACAATTTATCATTTTAAGAATGCGTACATATTCGTACAGAGGCTAAAGGATACTACTTAATGTGTATCTTATAGAAAAATTTTTAAGTATATGGTGATACCGGTATTTTATTAATTTTTAATTATTGATTTTAATTATAAAAAATATATATAATATATATAATTAAGATAAACGATTAAAAATTACTGAAACACTGGTACGACAGGACATTTAAAAACTTTCCTATTCTATATACATGTTATTAGAGATACATGTACATTAATGTATTAATTTAATTAAATATTATATACTCGTATTATTGTATTTATATGGTTAATTAAATATTTGATTTAAAAAAATAATAATAATTTAAATTTTTTTAAATTAAAAAATTAACCATTTAAAATTTTAAAAATTATCTAATATATCTGCAAAGCTTCTTTTATACGGTGCTATAATATTTTGGACAGTATTATAGCGGTTTGATTTTAAGTTCTTTATTTCATACAATATTTTTTAAATAATTTAAACTTTTAAAATTATAAAATTTTTAATTTAAAATTTAGATGAATATAATTTAGATTAATAATTTAATTTAATCTAATAAAATAAATATACTTATATTCGTATTATTGTATATTATTTTTATACTAATTCTTTTTAAATGGTTAATTTTTTTATTTAAAAAATTTAAATTATTTTTTTAAATCAAATATTTAATTAATTAATTAACCATATAAATAAAATAATACGAAAAATATTTAGTTAAATTAATACGATAATATACATATTTGATATACATGTTATTTGCATCAGTACAAATATGTACGTAATTTTAAAATAATAAATTATTTACATATTACATATTTAAATAAATATTTTTTTTATTTAATATAAAAAATTCGCGTAATTTCACCTATTAAAATTGCTAAATTAGTATTTCAAATTTAAAAATTACTTAAACCACCCTTCCTTTGTTCATGTAACACATAATATACCACTTTTTTATTTTTATTCATAGGAAGAATTTTAAGTGCACTAGATACAACATAATTTTATTTATGTAACACATGATTTTATTGCTTATACTATGTTAAAAGTAGGGTAATTTATCTATATAAAATAAATAGAAAAAATGTTGAACCCTTTCACGTTTTATTACTAAATCGTGGTAAGTTTTAACGGTTTACAAAAGAAGCATAAAAAAACATAAATAGGGAAAAACTTTCACTGAAGTGAACACTGTAGCCATAAACCGTGTAATTTTTCTACGGTTTATGAAGAGATTATTTTGGGTATAAATTGTGGTAGTCTCCAACGGTTTATGAGTACCTCTATATATATATATATATATAAAATGTGTGCGAAACCTATAGATGGATTTCATTGTTGGGGGTTAAAGATTTTGTGATGAGTAGTTGAGAGAGAATTCGGGGCCATTAAGACTATGGCGCGATGGAGTCATGAAAAACGAAGTTCGCATGTACTGATTGAATAGCGTTGCGCACATGTCTGGAAACATCAATCAAAAGATTAATTTTTAATATGCTAAAATTTTGTTAGTAAGTAGTTAATTTTTTTTGTTGATTTATTTTGTAGAATGTTACGTGTGTTTTGTGCAATTCGTAAGTAATTTATATAGTGATTTGTACGTTAAATTTTGATTAGTATTAAATTATTCTTTTTGTTAATCTATCGTGTTTATATAAAAACTGAGAAGTATGGAATTGACTGTTTCGTTAGAGAACCAAAGTTTGTTGAAATTTAATTTTTGGCGAATTAATTTTTCGTTAGTGAGCCATAACTTTTAAAAATTGATACTTATCAAAATAATTTGATTTTTTGCGAATTAATATTTTCGTTAATGAACGATACTTCACACCATATTTCTGACTTCTTTGAGTTTCTAGAACAATAAAACTCTTATCCTCACTTGCCATTGTGAAAATGCTCTCCTTTAACACAATGATTTTCATAGTGTATATATAAAATTTTTAGGAAAAGTATAGGGAGCCAATGGTCTAAGTATACAATGTGTACAATGGAGGTTTAGGAAGTATTAGAGATATGACCATTAGTGCTACATTGTCTTGTTAGGTTACGCTGTTGGGATGAGTGGATTCATGACATGGTATTAGAGTTCTAGATCTGAAAGGTCAAGGGTTTGATTCTTGGTGAACTCTAAAATCAACTTGTTTATTATCCTTGGTATCCGGATGGTTATTCTGGATAGTATGGGTGATGTTCATTTTATTCATGGACCAAAGATTTAGCCCATTGTACACATTGTACGCTTAGACCATTGGTCTTTTAGTACTACCCAAATTTTTATTACTCATAACCTGTAAAAGAGATACCACATTATGCATATATTTTCTTCATAAATCGTGATAGGTATCACAGTTTCTTTTTATACTGCTCTTTTCATAAATCGTGGTAGGGTACCACAATTTATTTGTATAATGCTAAAATGTGAAAGAATTTTACGAATTACATAGAATAGTAATAGAACATGGAGATAAACAATTCTTTGTAATTAGATAAGCATTTCTTCCTTTTATTTTATTTTGATAAATTACCTTTAAAAATACGTGTAAAATATAGAATGCTTACTAGCTATCCGATATTTTTATTAGAGTATTTTTTTTTATATAAACAATGGGGTGAAAGAACACCCAAAGCAACTACATGAAATTCACTCTAGGAAGAAAACTCCTACTAGATTAGCCATAGAACATAAAAGAGATACCGAAAGGCAAAAAGAAAAAAACATGATATAAAATGACTTAATATAAAGACATTTAATTATGATATTTTATTATCAATTTCAATGTAAAGTATATAATTTAATTAAATTGTACTAGGGATGTTCATGGATCGAATTTGTTCTACATTCGCATATCCGATTTGCGGATCTGCAGATCCGCACAATAATATATATATATATATATATATATATATATATATATATATATATATATATATGTTTGGTATTATATTTACTTGTTTGTATGTTTTTGTTAGTAATTATTATTCATATATTGTATTATTTTATTTTTGTTTTTAGAAAAAATTTGATAAAAAATATTTTAGGAATAAATAAGTTTAAAAATATGAAAGAAATATTTTTATTGAATTTTTTACATAGAAATATAATTAAAAAGAGAATGTTCAATTACGCGGATATATTCGATATCCGATCCGATCTGCATATTTGCAGATCGGATCGGATCGGATTCAACACTAAAAGATGTGAATATCATATTCGATCCAATCCGATGGAAATTGTGCAGATCGAATCGAATGTTTGGCCATATCCAATCCGATCCGTGTACACCCCTATAAATTGCGAATGAGTCGAATCTACTTAAAAGTTAAAACATGACTTAACCCGATGCAAAATTATACAAGATAAAATGACAAATTCGAATATAAAAAATTGCAATTCAGGGGTTTTGAATCTTGAACACCCATAGGCCTCTAGTCAACTTTTGAAGAACTATAGAACTAAGAGTTAAGATCATTGCCCGAAATCAAATCCAATATTAAGTAATGATTATGTAGTTTGAGTTAACAAATCTTGTTTTCTCTCGTTTGCTAGCACAACACCCAAACAATATATTGTCACCATCAATTACTCATTTAGAATATTCATTTTACATGCAACTAAAATGTTAAAATACTACTAGGTGTTGTCTATCGTGAGGAAAGTAGTAACAAGATGTTAAAAGACCAGACTAGAATATTTTATTCTAGTGACTTTGATTGATGTTGTACAAAGGGGTATAAATTGCAAAAGCGCCGATAGCACCAGCGCCGGAGGAGCTAGGCCGAGGCACCGACATATTAACTCCGTGAACGGTTTTTAGGGGGGTGTTTGGAGATCATGGAGGAAAGCAATGTCTCTGGAAAAGCTTGCTGAGCAATGGACCATTTCCAAATGTGCCAATTTATTTATGAGCATGCTCATTTCAATTTTCATTTTCATCTTTTTATTTTGTTTTTGCAATTTGCGGTTGATCTTAATGTTATTTTTGAACAATTCCTTTCAAGAAATCTTTGATTTATGGTATGGGAACGTTGAATTTGGTAGTGATATTTTATTATTGTTATGTTTTATCTTAATTTTCGACAGCCATTGCAAATGATGATCGAGATGAGTTCATATGCTTAAAACTTATATTTACAAAAGAACCTCCTAAATTAGGTGAAAACTCAGGTGAAGTCGACTTTACGTAAAGTTGATATCTGAAAGCCGTTAAATGAAAATTTAGTCAAATCAGTCAAATCATCTAAGGCTCTCAAGTATCAACTTCACGTGAAGTCGATTGCACGTGAGTTTCCACCCCCAAATTATTACTAATTTTATTATCTATCTTGATCCTTTAAGCACCAAAATATATTTTCACATGCCATATAATTTGTATCGATTTTCTTTGAAAACCAATAAAATATTTTATCTTTTAAGAATAGAACAATTTCATATTATTGTTATTAAATTGCATGCCAAATCCTACGTTAAATTGAATTCATAGTAAAAATTGAAGAAATTACTCTACGATGATAGAAAATCAATACAAATAATAATGTCACTAAAATCATTACAAAGGAGATGGTGGGAACATGGTCATGCAAATCGGAAGTGGATCATTTCCAATGGTAAAAAAATTGGATACTATCAAGTGTTTAATCTAATCTTTTATTACTTTCTCTTTTCTATTTAATTTTGGTCTCACTTATAGAATTAAAGATGAAAAATCACATTTTATTCTCTCAAGTATTTTTTCTACTGGAGAGAATCCATTTCCATGCAAATCATAGAGGTTGGCCACTCTCTAACTACCTGGCTAACGTGATCCACCTTCAATTTGTCTCCCTAAAATATTACATTTAAAAGTCAACAAGCACAACAAATTGTATATAAATAAGATTTTGTAGTCTGATCTAGAGATAACTTAGCATATATGTTAAACGCTTATATGCCTTTGTAATAATATCGGTAGCTGCCGATAATCACTTTATAAAAAAAATGAACAATTTTGAACGTTCCTTCGGATTGTTCCCTCTCTATATAAGCACATCTCTTTAAGTATTTCCTTTATCTCCATACCCAAGTCTAAGTTGCTGAACAAGAACACAGGAATGGAAAGTGTTATGACAAAAAAAGTGAAGCTTCTTGTGGCATTAATGTCCCTTCAGTTTTGTTTTGCAGGATACCACATTGTCTCTAGACTTGCACTTAATATTGGTGTCAGTAAAGTTGTTTACCCTGTTTATCGAAATATAATTGCCCTTCTTTTGTTGAGTCCACTTGCTTGTTTCTTAGAGAAGTAAGTTTCATGATTAAACATGCATATTATAGTTTCCTATAGTCTCTTGTCACTTTTTATGCTGGCAAGATTTTAACATGAAACAATGAACAGGAACGAAAGACCACCTCTTACTTTTTTTTGCTGTTTCAGTTTTTCCTATTAGCATTGCTAGGGTAAGCAATAAAAAAAAACCTGCAATTTTCGAGTTATTTGTTTCCGTTTTATTCTTCTAACATTATTTTTCATTGGCTGTGCTAGCATCACTGCAAACCAAGGGTTTTACTTGTTGGGATTATATTATGCTTCTCCAACTTTAGCTTCTGCAATGCAGAACTCAGTTCCTGCAATCACTTTTGTCATGGCCTCAGCTCTAGGGTATTTCATTTCACATCTCCTTCTGAGTTTGAACATTTTTGTCATCTGATCGTTGTTTTTTATAGACTTGAGGAAGTCAACATTGCAAGAATAGATGGATTGGCAAAAATTCTAGGAACCATTGCAAGTGTTGGAGGTGCAACTGTGATCACTCTATACAAAGGCCCTCCTCTTCTCCACCTGCAGACACCTCAGATGCAAGACGATAGCTACATACATCAGTCATCAACCAAAGTTCAGAATTGGACATGGGGTTGCGTATACTTACTTGGACATTGTTTATCTTGGGCTGCTTGGATGGTTTTTCAGGTATCTTCGTCATAATCATCATTGATCATGAGCTACATGCATGAAACTGCAAATTAGTGAACGCCTGGCTTCATTCTTAATAATGTTGCACTGACTCTATTTGCTTAATTGTTTTCTTATGTTAAACCAAAGTGGTTAAACCCTTTTTTCAGGCTCCTGTGGTGAAGAAGTATCCAGCAAAACTATCACTCACTTCCTTTACATTCTTCTTTGGATTAGTTCAGTTCTTGATTATAGCAGCCTTTTTAGAAACTGATATGGAACGTTGGAAGATAATATCAAAAGAAGAGCTTCTTACCATCCTATATGCTGTAATACTCTTCACTTCATCAAGAAATATAGTTCGGATGTTGATCATCTTAATTGAAAAAGTCACGTGAATATGTGATTCATTCTTATCTAATCTCAAATCATGCAACTTGGTGTAAGTCAACTGAATTCATTTATGTCTTGATGATTCCAGGGAATTGTATCGTCTGGGGTTGTAATATCTCTGCAAACATGGTGTATTCAAAAAAGGGTGGCCCTGTATGTGTTGCTGTCTTTCAGCCATTGCAAACCTTTTTAGTTGCTATAATGGCAGCCCTCATTCTTGGTGATCAGTTATACTCTGGAGGGTATGTAGAACAATTTATTAACACTGAATATTGGGGGGGGGGGGGGGGGGGACAGGATTATCGGCGTTGGCCTCTACTTAGTCCTATGGGGGAAGAGCAAGAGCAAAGAGAAAAATGCGACCAATGCAAAAAAGTGATTACTAACAGAAGCCTTGCTCAACGATGAGGAAGAGAATAAACATACTGATGCAGCACCTAAAGGCATACCTTGACATCTCGTTCCATTGACATTGACAAATACATGCAATCATGCATACCATGGCATCTAGTTTCTGGTGTGGTATCAGCACAACACAACCACTGAAGTAGTCCAGCTCTTTGCAGCATTGCAACTTGTGCAAGAATCAGCTATTTTTCATTAATGTATCTTTATGCTTATTTTCACCTAGTAAATCATATACTAGATATTCGAGTCAAGGACTCTGAGGCAAAAGGCCTGGCTAATGTTAGTTTAAACGACAAGATAAAACTGTCCGTTAGAATCCATGTGCTTTTCCTTTACCCACTGACATGTACATCTGAATTTATGTATGAAAGGTCATACTCACTATGAACATTTAAAAACCCACTTTAGATGAATGATGTGTCTAAATAGATGAGTTCTCTATACATGAATGTTAAGTTTACCGTTCCTTTTACAATTTTATAAACAGCATGCCAGCAAAAAGAAAGAACTTACCACGCAACTATTAACAAGGGGTCCAGAACTCAAACCCAACCGAGAACAACAGCAACTAAGAGGCAGTCAGCACACTCAATGGCCACCGCAGCCAATCAACCACTCAGTGATACATCAACCGAATCCACAATTCACACAACTGCTAAAACTATTCAATCCAAGGGCTGACAAGAGAAAAAACCTTCCTGGTGCTTTTCAATAAAGTCTCGTCATATCCAAGTGGATGACATCACTGCAGCAGAGATCTAAAGTTTCTGCATGAGTACCAACCTGCTATTCCCACCGCAGCAATCAAAGGGGTGGACAACCCCCTCATCAGTAAAAAAGGCAACACCAAATATCACTGGTAACCCTAGCCCAGTTTTACAAGAGTTTACTCAGAAGTAGATGCTGAAAATAGTTCTCCTTCCCTCTTGTAAGAAGCCATTCTAATGATATATATATATATACACATCCCTATCGTATTTTCTGATTACTAAAGAAAGTGAAAATGGTTAGACATAACACACCTAGAGACTTGCTACATCAACAGAAGAAATGAATTAATATTAATAGACTCTAAATGGATAACATCAAGTAAAAATATTGCTGGTGACACCAGAAAGCACCACAATTCAGAAGGGCATCCAAAATTTTAGATATAGAAGCAAAAGCAAGTTGAAATTACATAATCAAAGTCACTAGCAAGCACATACACTAGGAATTTAATTAAAACAAAGAAAGGCGTAAGATGATGACTCTTTAATCATTTAAAAAAAGGATGACGGCTCAATTTCTGTAACTATTCACTCAAATCTACCTCACAGTTACAATATCATCAATCTTCAGAATCATCCGCACACACTCTGTAGCCAAGGTGATTGCACTCGTGCTTACCAGCAGTGGCTGCACCACATTCTCCTCCAAGATGTTGGTAATCTGACCCTTCCTCACATTGATTCCGGCATTGATCTCTCCCTGCGCGTGCCGATTCCTCAGCTCAGTCACAATTGCAATGGGGTTCAAACCTGCATTCTCAGCCAAAGTATAAGGAATGACTTCGAGCGCCTCAGCAAAAGCTCTAACACAGTAACCCTCCATCCCATGCAAAACCTTAGCCCAGGCACCAAGTTGCCTTGAAAGCTCAATCTCGGGAGCACCGCCACCAGCAATCAGAAACCTCTTCGCAACCAAACACCTAACAACACACAAGGCATCATGCAGACTCCTGTCCGCCTCATCCAGCACCAGCTGGTTGGACCCGCGGACAAGCACGGTAGTGGTCTTCCCCATATCCTTAATCCCAGTAATCTTCACAATCTTACCATCCCCAAGCGAAACCTCCTCCACAAGGTCAGCATGGCCCAACTTTTCAGCACGGAAGTGCTCAATGTTGGCAATGGGCAAGCAATTCAAAGTTTTGGTAATAAACTCAATGTCATCCCTCTCAACATCCTTAATCACCAAAATCTTAGCTTTAGCAAGGTAATGCAAAGACAAATCAGTAACAGCATCTCTCAGAATACTCTTCTGAATTAACAACACATTACAGCCAGTGGCCTTAATCTTCTTAATCATGCCCAAAATATAGCTCCTCTCTTCCTTCAGAATCCTATCCATCTGAGAATAATCACTCACCACTATACTCTGCTCAATGTCGGTCTTAGGGGGCGAAATCTGGAACTGAATGACAGCAATCTTGGCATTCTCCATGCGGGTAGGTCCACCGGCAGCATGGCTGACCTTCTTGTCAAAAACGAGACCCCTCACAAGTTCAGTATCGTCGACTGTTCCGCCAAGCTTCTTGACGATCTTGATGTCGCGGAGATCGACCATGTCAGGGGTGGCAGGGTCTACAACGGAGAGCACGGAGTCGACGGCGAGAGGGGCGAGGAGCGTCGAGTACTGGCTGACGACCTTACTGTTTAGCGAAGTGCTGGCAGACTTGACGAGGGAGTCCTTGTCAGAGAGCTCAACGGGGACGGCCATGGCGGAGAGAACGTCGAGGGCCTTCAGCGAGGCCTTGTGGAGGGAATCTGAGATGACCGTGGGGTGGATGCCGTGTGAGAGAAGGATTAGACACTGCTCAAGGAGTGCGCCGGCGATGACGACGACGGTGGTAGTGCCGTCTCCGGCGGCAGAGTCCTGTGACTTGGAGAGCTCGACAAGCATCTTCGCGGCGGGCTGGAGGACCTGCATCTTGTTCAGGATGGTGGCGCCGTCGTTGGTGATGATCACCTCATCGGAGGAAGTGGAGATCATCTTGTCCATGCCTTTGGGGCCAAGGGAGGTCCTGACGGCACTGGCGACGGCGCGTGCAGCGACAATGTTAGCATGTCGGATGTCCTCCTTGCGCTTGTTGTCGACGTAGGACTCCGTCTTGGAGGAACGGTGCTGCTGAGGGGCTGTGACTGCCGCCATTGTTGAGTGAGCGAGCGAGTGAGTGGGAACCCTAGTGTGAGAGGGATGAAATGGGGAAAAAGTGAAAACCCTAGATTTGGGATTCAGACTCTTTTTTCTTCTGTTGAGCGGGGTTTATGTCTTCACTCTTCTGGGAGCCGTGATTTATTTGGTTTTTCACTTTTTCTAGACTCTTTCAGTTTCACTTCATCATTTTAATGATTATTGAATATTGATTATTGTATATATAAAATCTGGATAAAAGTTTTAAGACTTTGATTAATTTTTCTTTCATTTTTTTTCCTATCTATTTTTTTAACTTTGTAAAAACTAAACACTTCAGCTAAATTATCCTCGTAAAAAAATTTCGGACAACTCAATGTTTAATATTAAACAAATGATTAGGGTGTAATATTATTTGATCTTGGACTAAATTTTAATTTAGTTTTTAATATTTGAAACATTTTATTTTAATCATAAAATATTTTGGATATTATATTTTATTTTAAAAAATTTTAAACGATTTTAATATTATCATATTATTAAATTTACTGCTCCTCTGTTAGAGAACTAACTATAAAAATAGTCAATTAGTTAAAAAAATAAGGGGCCTGCTACACATACAAGTAAAAAGGCTGTACAAGTTTTACAACTTATCAGCCCAAACTTCATTAACACGCGCATTAACTCATTTTGAATGGAGCGTAACTACACGCGTCCCACTCAAACGGTTCCTCTTCGTCTTTTTTTTTTTCTTCTTCTCTTCTTCTTCTTCTTCGTCTTCGTCTTCGTCTTCGTCTTCGTCTTCGTCTTCCTCTTCCTCTTCCTCTTCCTCTTCCTCTTCCTCTTCCTCTTCTTCTTCGTTTTTTTTTCGATTTTCATGGTTTTTGAAATTCTTCTTCTTCTTCTTGCTGCACGTTCTTCTTCCTCGTTTTCCTCTTCTTCTTCTTCATTTACATCTTTTCTCTCTGTTTTCTCTTTTTTTTCGATTTTTCATGGTAAAATCGTTTTTGAAGAAGAAGAAGCAGCAGAAGATGAGGAGGAGAAAGAGAAAGAGTTCTGAATTATGCATAAGATGTACTTCAACGAATTTTGGGTGTATTTTTTAAAATTCTTTGGGTGTATTTTCTGTAACCCTTTGGGTGTATTCCTATAATCGTTTGGGTGTATTTTCTGTAATCCTTTGGGTGCATTTCTGTAATCATTTGGGTGTATTTGAGTGATATCTAACTGATATCTATGGGTGTATCTAACTCATATCTATGGGTGTATCTTACTGATATCTATGGGTGTATTTTTCATTTCAGAAAAAATGGCAAGCATTACAGAAATACACCCAAACGATTACATAAAATACACCCAAGAGATTACAGAAATACACCCAAACGGTTACAGGAATTCACTCAAACGATTATAGAAATACACCAAAAAGATTACAGAAAATACACCCAAAGGATTTAAGAAATACACCCAAAATCATGCATAATTCAGAACTCTTTCTCTTTCTCCTCCTCATCTTCTGCTACTTCTTCTTCTTCAAAAACGATTTCAGAGCTTGATGTCAACAAACAATAGAAATCGAGAATAACGAAAAAAGAAAACAGAGAGAAAAACACGTAAATGAAGAAGGAGAAAGAGAAGGCAAGAAACAAAAGAAAAGAAGAAGAAGAAGAAGAAGAAGAGGAAGAAGAACGTGCAGCAAGAAGAAGAAGAAGGTGCAATGAAAACGTACCGTAACAGTATGTGGAGGAACTAACGTCAACGACGAAGAACAAACCAGTGAGAAAGGAGGAGAAAAGAACGATCGAAAAAGAAGGAGAAGAAGAAGGGATGTAGCGCGTGTAAGGAACGTAGCACTTGTAGCGAATTTTGGGGATTAGAGTTTAATTGGCTTGTAATACTTACAAGCCCTAATCGCTTGTACGTAGAATTTTCCCCAAAAAATAATAACCATCCACAAATCTAATTTTTTAAATTTCAAAACTACAAATACAAAAAGTTGGATTGAGTTGATTTATGTTGTAATTAATTTTTTATTTTTTTAAATTTAACATGAACAATTTGTATATTAAATAGCTAATAATATTTTATTTTAATTTATAAATAAATTGATTTACCAAATATCATTAATGTAAAGATTTTTTTAAATTTTAGAGCATTAATCAATTGATTGTTAAGATTTAAATAATTGAAAAAAATTGTTATATAAAAAATTAAATTGTATTTTTTTTATACACAGACAATTATATGACTTAACTAATAACGTTATAATGTTCATATTACTTATTTTTGTCATGTCAAATTTAAAAACTTTTTGATATATAAATAAAATGTTTGAAACGTTAAAAATTAACTTAGAATTTGATCCAAATATTATAAATTAAAATAATATTTTATCCTAAATTATTATGGTAAACCACAAAAAATACATCTAAATTTAAAAGTTGCATGTAGAAGTTGGCAGCAAAAAACTTACTTTGATAATATTAACAGGAACATGGAACATATGCACTCTAACAGGAAAGTCCATGGAGGTGGTGAACACCATGACAAGGAGGAAGATTAATATTATGTGCCTACAAGAAATGAAATGGGTTGGTGCAAAGGCTAGGGAGTTGGATACTTCTCGTTTCAAACTTTGGTATACAGGAAAGGTGAAGAATAGGAATGAAGTTGGAATAATTGTGGATAAGTAGTGGAAGAAGGACGTAGTGGATGTCAAGAGGGTGGGAGATCGGATTATCTCTATCAAACTTGTGGTGGAGGGAGGTGTTTTCCATGTGATTAGCGCCTATGCACCGCAAGTAGGTTCGGACGAACAACACAAGATAAGGTTTTGGGAAGATCTAGAGAGTTTGGTTCAAGGCATACCTTTGGGAGATAAGATTTTCTTATGAGGAGATTTAAATGGCCATGTTGGGAGAGAAGTGACTGGATATGGGAGTATTCACGGAGGCCATGGTTTCGGGGTGATCAATGCCGAGGGTAAAACTATTTTGGACTTTTCCTCAACCTTTGATCTTCTCATCGCAAATACATGTTTTAAAAAGAGAGACGAACATCTTATAACCTATAAGAGTGGTATGACAAGCTCTCAAATCGACTTCTTCTTGTTGAGGAGAGTCGACCGGAAATTTTGCATTAACTGTAAAATTATCCCGGGAGAGAGTTTGACAACACAACATAGGGTGCTCGTCATGGATTTTCGCGTTGAGCAAAAGTTGAAGAAAAGACATCATACGAAGAACCCAAGGACGAGGTGGTGGAGGATGAAAGATGAGGAACAAAGAAGCTTCCTAAGACGGGTAGGAAAAGAGGCAAAGGGAATGGGAATGGAAGCACGGAAGAGATGTGGAGGGAGATGGCAGAAGTTATTAGAAGAACAGCAAAAGAAAGTTTTGGTGAATCTAAAGGAATAGGACCAAGAGACAAGGAGTCCTAGTGGTGGAATGCGAGTATACAATAAAAGATAAAGATAAAAAGGGAATGCTTTAAAGAGTGGTCTTTATGCCGCAATGCAGATAACTGGAAAAATATAAGGTGGCTAAGAAAGAGACAAAAGTGGCAGTAAGTGAAGCAAAAACAAGAGCATATGAGGGTCTCTACCAGTCTTTGGGCACGAAAGAAGGAGAAAAAGGTATATATAGAATCGCAAAGAGTCAGAAAAGAAGAACGAGAAATTTGGATCAGGTTAAGTGCATAAAGGATAAGGATGGATATGTGTTGGCTCAAGAGGAGAAGATTAATGAAAGGTGGAATAGTTACTTCTACGAGTTATTTAATGAGGGACAGAAGACTCTTCCGAACCTTGGTCGATTATGCACAAGGGAAGAAGATCAAAATTTTGACTACTATCGAAGGATTCGAGACTTCGAGGTAAAAGAGGCTCTAAAGCAGATGAAAAATGGCAGGGCAGTAGGACCTGATAATATCCCGATTGAGGTTTGGAAGGGTCTTGGAGAAAAAGGCATCAACTGATTAACCAAGCTTTTTAATGAGATTTTAAGGTCAAAGAAGATGCCTGATGAGTGGAGAAAGAGCACCTTGGTACCTATCTACAAGAATAAGGGGGATATACAAGTTGCGAAAACTATAGAGGGATTAAGCTTATGAGTCATACTATAAAGTTATGGGAAAGGGTGATAGAACAGAGGTTGAAAAAAGATACACAAGTAACAGAGAACCAATTTGGATTTATGCCAGGAAGATCTACCACTGAAGCGATATACCTATTAAGAAGGATGATGGAGAGATATCGTAGTAATAAAAGGGATCTACATATGGTGTTTATTGATTTAGAAAAAGCGTATGATAGGGTACCAAGGGAGGTCTTATGGAAGGTTTTAGAAAAGAGGAGAGTAAGGATCGCATTTATTCGGGTAATTAAAGACATGTATGATGGGGTCACAACTAGTATGAATACTCAAGGTGGTGTGACGGAGGAATTCCCTATTGGTATAGGATTACACCAGGGATCATCCTTAAGTCCATACATTTTCACATTAGTCTTTGAAGTACTCACACAGTACATCCAAGAGCTTGTGCCATGGTGCATGCTTTTTGCTGATGATATCGTCCTTATGGGAGAGTCAAGAGAAGACCTAAATAAGAAGTTGGAGTTATGAAGAGAAGCTTTAGAAGTGTATGGTCTGCGCATAAGCCGTAGCAAGACGGAATATATAGAATATAAGTTCAGTCTGAGAAGGGAAAACCCCAAAATAGAGGTGAAGATTGGAGAAAACATCATAGGAAAAGTTAAAAGTTTTAAGTATCTTGGTACATCATACATGATAATGGAGAGATTGAACATGATGTAAATCATAGGATCCAAGCAGGTTGGTCAAAATGGCGGAGTGCATCTGGTTTTATATGCGACAAAAAAGTGCATTTAAAACTTAAAGGTAAATTCTATCGCACCGGTATAAGAACGGCTATACTGTATGGTACGGAGTGTTGGGCGGCTAAAGGGAAGTACGAACATAAGTTGAGTGTGGCAGAGATGAAGATGTTGAGATGGATGAGTGGTCATACGCGATTGGATAAAATAAGGAATGAAGATATAAGTGAGAGAGTTGGAGTAGCACCCATTGTGGAAAAGATGGTTGAATCGCGTCTCAGGTGGTTTGGACATGTGAGAAGAAGATCGATAGAACATCCAGTTAGGAGGGTAGATGAGATGGAAGATGGACAAAGGACGAAAGGCAGAGAAAGACTTAAGAAGACCATCCATGAGGTGGTCAAATGAGATCTACATGTAAACGGTCCCTCTGTAGACATGATACATGACAGAGCACAATGATGTCGTTTGATTCATATAGCCAATCCCACTTAGTGGGACAAAGCTTTGTTGTTGTTGTTGTTATTGTTGTTCATAATATTAAAATAGTTGCTAATTTGTGTAGTTGTTGTATTATCACTCTGAAAGTCAACACTCCTATGTATAAAATCAATAATAAAATTTAAGGTAAGAAATTCGATTTTCCAGAACAAATCTTGAAGCTCCCTCAAACAACAATAGTAAAGGTGACCCATCAAGAACTTTGGTGCGTCGAGGCTATTGAAGCCATCATAGATCCTCACCAACAACCAAATGAGAAAAAGAGAGAAAACAATGGAAATAAAAAAGTGAGAAAACAATTGAAATAAAAAAATGAATGAGTGAAAGAAGAGATGCATGATAAAAATGAGAAGAAGGAAGAACAAATGATGAAAATGAGAAAAAGAAAAATATGTTGAAGATGAAAATTTGAGAGTTAGAATTTTATAATGGTGTAGAGACTAATTTAAACATTTTAATCAGACTTGAGATACTAATTTGAATAAAATTCATTTGTTTGTCTATATCAATTTGTAATAAACTGCTAAATTGACATTTAACTATACACGTTAATAACTTTAAAATGACTTATAACATTTGAACTAACAGAGACTTACATTTTATAAAATGAGGAGTATATTTAGTGATTTTAAAAAGTAAAAAACTTAATTGGAACGAATTAGAAATTTGAGAACCATTTAAGACATTACCTCTTAAAATATATATTAAAAATAATGTGTAAATATCGCGGAAGGTAGTAGGGATGAAGGGCGAAGCTAAAACCCCCAAAAAGTCCTGAAGCGAGTTGGGGGCGTTACAGCGGAGCTCACTTCAACTGTCTCTGCAACCATGTTACAGAGCTACTTCAGATTCAGACTCACAACCACAACCGCCATGTCCCTCAGGCCTCTCAGGCCTCTCAGGCCCTCTCTTCCTTCCGCCACCTCCCACTTAATTGGCCTCAGGGCCTTTCACCTCCGCCCCACCATAGCCTCTCATCTTCGTCTCCACCCATGCTCCGCGGCGCCAACCGGGGCGGTTGAGCTGGAATGGAACGACAGGCAGCGCTTCAAGCAGAGGACCGTTGCTCTGCCGTTTTGGCGTCAACGCAACTCCAATTACGGCCGTTTTGCCTACCAAGACTTCTCCAGTGATGATGAATCCGACGTGGAACTTGCCTCTCCACGCTCTCCGGCTCAGCAACAAATGGTTTGTTTCCATTCACAAGGCGACTATCTGTTTTTCATTGCGATACATGAAAGCCACTTAATAAGAGTTGTGATATTTTATTTTAGAAAAAATTCAGGTGAATTGAATTTGTTGCAGCCGTGTGTATTCTCTGTACTTGAGTCTTGAAATTCCTCGGTTGAATACAAAGATTTTCCGCAATTCTCAAAGTGATGGAAAAGCTTATTTTATGCTTACAGAGAGAGAGAGAGTGCATCTATTTGCTTTGCTGGTGGACTTCAATTTGGATAATCTGATACTTTGCAAGGGGTAATTTTTAATTTATGGATATATTGTTTTGCCTGACAAAGGAAGTTGCTTGCTGGTTGTTAGGGAGAGTCGACTCTTGAAAACATTGATGAGTGGAGATGGAAGCTGACCATGCTTCTCCGCAATAACGAGGAGCAAGAAGTTGTGTCCAGGGAGAAAAAGGACCGGCGTGATTATGAGCAACTTTCAGCTTTAGCTACCAGAATGGATCTATACAGGTACCTTGATGTTATCATTATTTATAGGTTTTCTCAATTCTGTTTGTTAAATTCTGAACAAAATTACCCTGGGCAGCCGACAATATGCAAGAGTTGTTGTCTTTAGTAAAGCACCTCTGCCAAATTACCGCCCTGATTTGGATGATAAGCGTCCACAAAGAGAGGTATCACATTGCATTGATGTTTTCTGTTCTTTTCCTTTTATTTCTGCACTAAGAGTTATTAACAAACACCAGCCTTATTAAATGTTTTAACACTTTAAAAATTGTGGTGGTTGGTAAATTCTTTATCCCCTTGCATGTTCATGCTCTGATTGACTGATTTTTCTGTGCCCTTGCAGGTAATCTTACCCTTTGGTATTCATAGAGAAGTAGATACTCATCTCCGTGCCCATCTTTCACAAAAGCCTACCAAAAGGCTAGGTTCTTTTGATGATACTTTGCATAGATCAAGTGACGCTGGAAGTATTCACACCAATGACGGGATTTATGAGAAGCCAGTGCCTAGGATCCATAATTCTGTTGTCAAGGAGAAAATCCTTCAGCGAAGAAGTTTGGAACTGCGTAATAAGCAAGAAGATTGGCAGGTTTATTAACCCTATCTAAATTGCATCTTATTTGCCATTATATTCTTAGTTGGCATTTAAAGAGTGTTGCGTGTTCTTTTTTGAATATCTACCAGTATTTAATTTGTGGTTTTTGGGTTCCGGCAATAAAAACATTTTTATTGCTGGTTCAATTCAAGTCTCATTCGTATTGTGAGTGCAACTTTATGAAATCTAAGTACAATTAACGACCTTATTGGTCTAGCCCTGATCGTTATTGTAATAGTTATATCTGTTATGTTTGAATACACTTTTAATGAGTAATAGTTCTTATATTAACAAATTTAAAAAGTTGTTTGTTTCATTGTAGTTCTTTTGACTGGAGTGTAATCAGCAATAGTTGAATATTCTAGATGTTTGTGAGTTTTGATTCATGTTATCTGGTTTCTGAGCTTGATGACTTATGATTTGAGATGTTTGTTGATCTTCTCTATCTGTGAAAATTTGTGTGTATACATGTCCTTGTACAATTTTAGCTATTAGAAATTTATAACAGATGCTGGTTTATCTGTAGGGGTCTCCTGAAGGGCAAAGGATGCTCGAATTTCGTAGAAGTCTTCCTGCATTCAAAGAGAAAGATGCATTTTTGAAAGTCATTTCAAATAATCAGGTGAAAAGGGAAAAATGTGTCCCATGTGTTATGTAATGCTGTCACTGTCAATATTACAATTCTTTCTGAGATTCATGCTTTGTTAGCACTGGAACCACAGTTACAAATTTAGTTAAGGGATGTGAAGTGAGTAATGACTTGTAACAATGCAGCTATCCGTGATCGATTGTATGACTGTGACACGTTTGGAGAGGCATAGACACTGGAACATACATTTCTGGACAACATACATAATAGAGACTAATTTAGTTGTATAAGGTGCTATCAATCAGATCATGAATGGATGATATTCAATCTGATCAGCAAAATTTACCACAATAAAATACTCTGAATCATGTTTTTTTTTTAATGTTATAGAGGTTAGTTATCAAATTGGCACATGTTATAATTTCTTAGCAAGCTATAATTCAGAATTCGTGGCATAAGTTGCAAATTTTTTTCTTATGTAGGACCATTTATTGCTGAGACTATGAATCCTGATATGCTTTTATTGAATGATAGTTTATATTAATTCGTGTCATTAATGAAAATTTGCAGGTCATTGTTGTCTCAGGTGAAACTGGTTGTGGTAAGACCACACAACTTCCCCAGTACATACTAGAATCTGAGATTGAAGCTGGACGTGGTGCTGGATGTAACATAATTTGTACTCAGCCTAGAAGAATATCTGCTATGTCTGTTTCTGAAAGAGTTGCAGCAGAACGTGGGGAGAAATTGGGAGAATCTGTTAGTTTGTCAATCTTTTGGGCTTTCTGGTTCTTGAAGTATCTGTTATACTTATGACTACTTATTAACTTATATTATCTAATTTGTCCTTCTGAAGGTTGGCTACAAAGTTCGGTTGGAGGGTATGAAAGGAAGGGATACTCGTCTTCTTTTTTGTACCACAGGTGTATTATTGAGGAGACTACTAGTGGATAGGACTTTAAATGGTGTAACTCATGTTGTTGTTGATGAAATTCATGAACGTGGAATGAATGAAGGTAGTCATATATAACATGTATTCCAGTGTTGTTGATTGCAATACAAGTTTACTTACCACTGGTTTTCACTTTTGTCAGATTTTCTTTTGATTGTCCTGAAGGAGCTTCTTCCTCGCCGTCCTGATTTGAGATTAATTTTGATGAGTGCAACCTTAAATGCTGAGCTTTTCTCTTCCTACTTTGATGGTGCTCCAACTATGCACATTCCTGTAAGCTCCAGACACAAACAGCTTATAGCATATTCACTTTCTCTAAAAAATTTTCTTTTGTAAAATAAAGACAGCTCTTTTTTCAGTCAGGTCTCAGTAGTAGTTGCTTGTTAAATATTTCACAAAGTGTCATGCATAGATTTCTCATTTTGCTTATAGTTGTCTTTAAAAATACCCTTCTCTGTTTGATCTTATGGCCTGTGAAATTATAGGGTTTTACATATCCAGTCCGAGCACGTTTTCTGGAGGATATTCTGGAAATGACTGGATATCGGTTGAATCCTTATAATCAAATTGATGACTATGGTCAAGAAAAAACATGGAAAATGCAGAAACAGGCTCTAGCTTTCCGGAAAAGAAAGAGCCAAATTGCTTCTGCTGTTGAGGTGCGTAACTTGCTGTAACATTGTTGCTTTTATAGCTATTCTTTTTGGGTCTAATTCTGTTCATTTCTCTATGAGTTTGTATAGGATGCGCTAGAAGTTGCAGACTTCCATGGATATAGTCTACGCACTCGGGAGTCATTGTCCTGCTGGTGCCCTGACTCACTTGGTTTTAACCTTATTGAACATGTGCTTTCTCACATTGTCAAGAATGAAAGGCCAGGTGCTGTTTTGGTTTTTATGACTGGGTGGGATGACATAAACTCCTTGAAGGATAAGCTCCAAACTCATCCTTTGTTAGGAGATCCCAGCCGTGTCTTGCTTCTTGCATGTCATGGATCCATGGCCAGCACTGAGCAGGTAATGTTCATAGTAATAGGCTGGAAAGAAGCCAGCAAAAACAGTTGCCACAGTCTAGTTTGCGATTTAATTCAAGATATCAAAGTGCTATATAGTTCCCCTCTTAAGCTTATTGAGGGTAAATATGGTATTAAAAATGGCTTGTTTTTTACTGGCTTCGGGGAACATTTTTTTTCAGATTATTAGATTGTAGAAGGGAGATATTTTAAAATGCAACTTGGAATCAAGAGTCTTGTAGAGCATGAATTTAATCTCATCCATTTACTGCTGCAATTGCGTATCTAAGGGACTTACTTTGTTACGCTTGCATTTATTTTGCTGCGGAAGATGGGGGAGTGTTGGATTTCTTGTCATATTGAAGCGATTAACTGAATAACATCTGTTTCTCACCTTATATTTCTAGTCATATTTACGCATCGCAATGTATTTTCTTATAAATTTTGTTTGCTTTCCTGTTTTTTCTTTTCTTCTGCAGAGGTTGATATTTGAAAACCCTGAAGGTGGGGTGAGGAAAATTGTTCTGGCAACTAATATGGCTGAGACTAGTATTACCATCAATGATGTTGTCTTTGTGGTTGATTGTGGTAAAGCTAAAGAGACATCATATGATGCACTAAACAACACTCCTTGTTTACTTCCATCTTGGATATCAAAAGCTGCTGCCCGGCAGGTATTTTTTTTATTGTTTATTTAATTTTGTGGATATTGATTATTTACCCCTTTGAGGTTGAACATTGTCAAATTAAACTGGTTAAGGAAGACCTAGAAAAATTGAGAACAATGTTAGAAAAACCGTTGATCCGTAATTTCTTCCTGAAATTTTGGTTTTTCATCAGGTAATGGGATCAGGATCAGCTGTATTTTCTTTACAACAAAAACCTAATAATTTTAGATTGTAAATAATGTGTCAACTGGAACAGATGGAATTGTTGCTGTCACATGCACAGACATTCTTGTATAGTTTAGCTAACATACAGATGTATATAGATTCACAATGTTTGATACTTTCCAAATTACTTCTTGTCATGAAGTATATGGATTTGCTTATTTTTGTTGCTTCAAAGGTTTCAATTTCTTTTCTTTAGAGAAGAGGAAGGGCTGGTCGTGTTCAACCTGGTGAATGCTACCATCTATATCCCAGATGTGTTTATGATGCTTTTGCTGATTATCAATTGCCCGAACTTTTGAGAACACCTTTGCAGTCCTTATGTTTGCAAATCAAAAGTTTACAACTTGGAAGCATATCTGAATTCTTAGCTAGAGCTCTCCAGCCACCAGAGGCGCTATCGGTAAAAATTCATTGTGCATATTTTTGGAACTTGTGCTGAAATACGACGGTTGTTAATTAAGTCCGTTACCAGTGACTTGTATACACTAAATTTTAACACATGTTCAACTTATATAAGTTTTATTTTATTTAATTAATTGTATTGTCAATTAATTTGATTCTGCAGGTTCAAAATGCTGTTGATTATCTGAAGATAATTGGGGCCTTGGATGACAATGAAAATTTGACAGTTCTAGGTAGAAGAACTAGTACTTTATTGTTTCTTGCTCTCAACTTCCCTTCCCATTTTTTCTTCCAACAAAGTTTCTCCTGTCATGGGTTTATCCAAGCTCTTCTTTTTCAATATTACATTTAGCTATATAAGAGAGAACAACTGCTGATATTGTCATAATGATTTGTTACTTTCCAGGGCGCAAGTTGTCAATGCTTCCTGTGGAGCCCAAACTCGGCAAAATGCTCATTCTGGGCGCTATCTTCAACTGTTTGGATCCCATAATGACTGTTGTTGCTGGTCTTAGTGTAAGGGATCCTTTTGTGATGCCGGCTGACAAGAAGGATGTAAGTCACCATGACTATCGTTTTCCCTTGACATTGGATGTAAATCTTGCTAGAAAAATAGTGGATTTTATCATTTTTTATGTTATCATGTGATGACATCACTTGTTTTTTGGAATATTAATATTGGAACTAAAGTTTAACAATATCACCTGATTAAGTATGTTGGGCCTATCAAGTATCAAGCATGCTCTCTGGTAGAGCATATTAATGTTGAGAAAAAATGGCTTCTATTGATTCCTTTTTAGCGCACAAATATTATCACTAATTTATCAAGCAGGATTAAAATAATCAATATGCTATGTGTGAGGCAGAAAAGGCTTAACTATGTATTTAATTGTTTTATATGCATGTTTCATACAGCTTGCAGAGTCTGCTAAGGCCCAGTTTTCTGCTCGTGACTATAGTGATCATCTTGCACTTGTCCGAGCTTATGAGGGTTGGAAAGAGGCTGAAGCTCAGCAAGCTGGCTACGAGTACTGTTGGCGAAATTTTCTTTCTTCTCAAACACTTAGGGCCATTGACTCTCTTCGAAAGCAATTTTTTTACTTGCTTAAAGATATTGGGTTGGTTGATCACAATTCTGAGACCTACAGTAGATGGAGTCAGGAGGAGCATCTTGTCCGAGCTGTCATCTGTGCGGGTTTGTTTCCTGGAGTATCATCTGTTGTGGTAATCTTTTGTTTATGCTAATTCTACTTCAGTTTCCAATTTTCACTCTTCTTTTTCCCCCCTCTCTTTCTGTGTGTGTCAGTGTTTACTTTGGTACATCCATATGCATCAGTGTGTGTATTGTACTGCTCCTACATCTGCAGAATCCATTTTCTAATTCTACTAATGGTATTTCATTAAACAAACATGCCTGAGTGACACACACATACACAAGTAGGAGGCGTATGGGCTTCCTTACAATTGTGCTCCCCTTAGTTTGTACTCAGTTTTCCTGTTGACATGGGCTATTGTTTCAAGGACATATAAACAACAGACAATAGCACGGGGAGTTGATTCCATCAATTCAAAAACTTGTGATGTGGAATAATACTATCTTATTTATATTTTAGTTGTCATTTTATTTTGTAAATGTTGTTGACGTGAAGTTGTGCAAATTGTGTTTTGCAGAACAAAGATAAGTCAATAGCACTGAAAACAATGGAGGATGGCCAGGTTCTTCTGTATGGTGTAAGTTTCTCATTCAAATATATGTTGTTTTACCAATTCTCATTTTCTTGTAACCCAGTTTTTTTATTGGATTAAAGTATAATCCACCCAAGTTCTAATAGTTTAATTTTGGGTTTCTTTTATCTCTTGGTTCTGTGCTGTCTAGAACTCTGTAAATGGTAGTGTACCCAAGATTCCATACCCATGGTTGGTGTTTAATGAAAAGGTGAAAGTGAATGCTGTATTCCTTAGGGATTCGACTGGTATATCTGATTCAGTGCTGCTCTTATTTGGTGGGAATATATCCAGAGGTGGATTGGTAAGTTATGGCTTATTTCCTCAACACTTTTCACAGATCAGTTGTTCTTGATCGTATATGTACCAATTGTTTCCTTTTGACTATTTATTGTGGTGCAATTTTTGGTGAGCATATGATTCTTTTGACAGGATGGTCACCTAAAAATGTTGGGAGGTTATTTGGAATTTTTCATGAAACCTGAATTAGCTAACACTTACTTGCGGTTGAAGGGGGAGCTGGAGGAACTGATACAGAAAAAAGTATGTTCAATCCAATTGATCATAGTTTTTATTATATTCCTGCACTTCTCAAATTCTTCTAGCCATTATTCATTTGTGTAAAGACTTATTCTTCGTTCAATTTTCAGAATCTCCAAGTCCATGACATACTTATAATTTACTTTACGCTTTGCATGTTTTGCCAGCTTCTGGATCCCATGTTCGATACACAATCGCATGACGAGCTTCTTTCAGCTGTTAGATTGGTGATATCTGAGGACCACTGTGATGGCAGATTCGTATTTGGTCGTCGGGCCACACCTGCACCCAAAGTAAAAGAGGCAACAAACTCCAAAAGTAGTGCTGGAGTAGAGGCTGAGAATTTTAAAAACCAGCTTCAGTCATTACTTAACAGAGCTGGACATGAAGTACCAACTTACAAAACAAGGCAACTGAAGAACAACCAATTCCGTTCCACTGTCATTTTTAATGGCTTGGATTTTGTTGGCCAGCCTTGCAGCAACAAGAAACAAGCAGAAAAATCTGCTGCTGCCGAGGCTCTTCTATGGCTGAAGGGTGATATGCATTCTTCACGTGATGTTGCCAGCCATATGTCTGTGCTTTTGAAAAAGAGCAACAAGAAAGATAAGAAAACTTCATCAAAACGTGCTAAATGGAGCTGACTCAAATCTACAAGATCTCTATCCTGGATAGATCATTTTTACATGGTTTTTCACCAAGGAAGAACATGTTCATTTTCAAGGCACTGGTTTCATCTTTCCAGTCACAATTTCAACAGTAAGTGTATGGAGCTACTAATGGTGAGGGAACTAGAATCTAAATGTTACAAATCTGAGCCCTTATGCTCTTTTTTTAAGATATGGGAGTCCTTGTCCTTGTAAAGGGTGATTCCATCCAGAAAGTTTCAATGCAAAATGGAAAACAGCTCTAGATTGGGAGGCTGAGCAGCTACTGTTCAGACTAAGGACACTAATCTATGCTGATCATGCATTCTTCCAACTCATTGTTTTTGATGTGGAAGTTGGAAGGCATATCTGTCCACTATTCTTTAAAGTATATTGTAGCTGCTTAGGAAATAGGTTTACATTAATCAAGTTAGCCGATCATCCATTTGAATGAAATGTAGTATATATACTAAGGGACTTGGTACACCTACAAACAACTTTTACTTATAAGTTCTTTCGTCTTTATATTGAAAGATGTAGCAGTGAAGTGAGAAATGTAAAGGGAAAATGCAATTCTTATACCATATTATTAATATGAGGTGGCATTGGTGTTTACTTTTTGGATGAAGAACAAATAAAGAAAAAGATAATCTCAGAGAGTATTATCATACATTAGTTATTTTTAAACCATTTCCTAAATAAAGAAAATAGATTAATAGGCAATTAGTCTATAGTTGCTTAAACCAAAGCTTAGTATAATCGCAGAACTTACATGTCGTTCTCCAATGTAACAGACTAACATTACGTTGAACTAATATGAATTTTTAATCGAATATTATCTTGTATGAGCACTAATGTTAAATAATTACGTCATTATGTCCACATTTTAGTTCAAAACTAGTGTTGCTATCCTTGTGGCAAATTGAAGCAGTTCCTTCGACAGAGACTTTCTGTTTTGATGATTAAAAAGACTGCAAACTACACACTTAATCTTAGCCAAAAAGAATTCTTGAACAATTACAAAAATATAAAAAAATATTCATTTAATATGAAAAAACAACATTCTAATACTTAACAAAAGAAACATCCAATTATATTTGAGCAAAAATAATTAAAGAAATAGAGACATTCACATTTGTATTACAAAAAAATTTAAAAAATATATTAAAGAACATTCATTTAGTATGAAAAAGAAACATTCTGATACTTAGCAAAAGAAACATCTATATATATTAACTTTTAGAAATTTTAGATTCACCCAGAAGTATTTGGCTGATTTTTGACTAATACCCTTTTGGTTTTCTAGCATTGCTCTTTAAATTAACGATTTAATTTAATTTAATTTAATCCAATAAAATAAATATACTTGTAATAGTATAGTTAATTATGAGTACCCTAATTAATTTTTAAAATTTTTAAAAATTATTATTAAAAAAGACGGTGCTAAACTTCCTATAGCATAGCCATCAACAAGATAAAGATTAATAGATCTCTATCCTGGATAGATCATTTTTACATGGTTTTTCACCGAGGAAGAACATGTTCATTTTCAAGGCACTGGTTTCGTCTTTCCAGTCACAATTTCAACGGTAAGTGTATGGAGCTACTAATAATGAGGGAACTAGAATCTAATTATAAATCTGAGCCTTGTGCCCTTTTTTAAGATCTGGGAGTCCTTGTTCTTGTAAGGGGTGATTCCATCCAGAATCCACCGAGTTTCAAAGCAAAACGGAAAACAGCTCTAGATTGGCAGGCTGAGCAGCTACCGTTCAGACTAAGGACACTAATCTATGCTGATCATGCATTCTTCCAATTCATTGTTTTTGATGTGGAAGTTGGAAGGCATTTCTGTCCACTATTCTTTAAAGTATATTGTAGCTGCTTAGGAAACAGGTTTACATTAATCAAGTAAGCCGATCGTCCATTTGAATGAAATGTAGTATATATACTAAGGGACTTGGTACACCTACAAATAATTTTTTACTTATAATTCCTTTCGTCTTTATATTGAAAGATGTAGTAGTGAACTGAGAAATGTAAAGGGAAAATGCAATTCTTATACCATATTATTAATATAATGAGGTGGCATTGCTGTTTACTTTTGTAGGGATGGCAAAAATCCCCAGCGGGGCGGGTATCCGCGGGGATTTACCCGTCACGGGGCGGATATGGGGACGATTTTGTACCCGCGGGGATGGGGGACGGGGCCCCGTATATTAAACGGGGCGGGGGCGGGGATAGAGGTCCCCGCCCCGTGGAGACCCGTTTAAACCCCGTTTATGTAAAAAGACTAGAATACCCCATTTGTGTGTATTGTGATTTTGTTAAGTATAATTTATATGATTATAATTAAGCATTTGTTATCATCTTCATTATCTTTGTTTGCTTTTTCTGTTATAATTATTATGATTTGGTTAAGCATTTGTTATAATTATTTTGAAATTTTTATTATTTTACTTTGATTTTGAATTTTTGGTTAAGTATTTGAGTGCTATACATGTAATTCATAATATTAAAGTAGATATTGATGTAAGTAAAATACTAAATTATATACAATACACTATTTTTTAATTTTTTTCTAATTTTTTTTCAATTTTTATTATTTTTTATAAAAATCCGCGGATATCCACGGAGACCCGGATCCCCGGCGGATACGGGGCCCCCGTTACCCGTCGCGGGGACGGGGCGGGGATGGGGACGGATAATGGAGGCGGGGGCGGGGGCAGGGGGCATGTCCCCGCCCCCATGGGGACCCGTTGCCATCCCTATACTTTTGGATGAAGAACAAATGAAGAAAAAGACAATCTCAGAGAGTATTATTATACGTTAGTTATTTTTAAACCATTCCCTAAATAAAGAAAATAGATTAATAGGCAATTAGTATATAGTTGCTTAAACCAAAGCTTAGTATAATCGCACTTACATGTCGTTCTCCAATGTAACAGACTAACATTACGTTGAACTAATATGAATTTTTAATCGTATATTATATTGTATGAGCACTAATGTTAAAATAATTACGTCATTATGTCCATATTTTAGTTCAAAACTAGTGTTGCTATCCTTGTGGTGCACAAAATGAATGTTAAATAATTTACTATTCAAGAATAAAATATAAAATTTAAGAAGTATAAATGAAGTAATGCTTACTTTGGTCATTAAAGGAGTCTATGACTTTTGAAAATAAAAAACTGGCTCCTGAATTTATAAATTATGAATCTCCTTCATCCTTGATTCAATTGTCGATAACGTAGACATGTAGCGTTAAAATGTTTGTGTGATAGTTTCAACAATAAAGTGATATGACTAAAATTTCAGCATGATCAAATTATTCAAATATGTATTCTAAATTGATTAATTAAACCATTTTAGTTAATTGATTTTATACTGGTATTTGACAGAAAGACTAAATAAATTCAATTAATTAATTTGGGACAACTATTTAATTGTATTGAAATTTAAACTTTAAACTATGTCACTTTACTGTTACAGATGACAGTTGAATTAGAGAGGTAAGAGATTCACAATTTTACAAATTCAGTGACCAATTCAATCATATTTTAAAGTTGAAACTATTTAATGGGAGTTGGGAATTTCAAAGACCAAATTGGAAATAAGTTCGACTATACGCTATATTTTAGGCGATCAAAAGTCCAAAAGCTAACAATAAAGGAGACAATGAAGACAAGTGGAATAAGAACATGCATGCATAGAAAAGGGACAAAGACTCCTTCCAAGCAATACACAATGATCTTGTCTGGGAAATAGATCGGCTTCAACTCCTCGAAGCCAGCCGAGCTATGTGCTGCAAAGTTGAACGTCCGTCTCTTAGAATCCGAATTCCTTATGTTCGTTGTAGGTGTGAGAGCACGAGCAATACAAAGGGGGTGGAGTGTACCTGCAAAGGCACTCCGAAACTTAAGTCAGTGTATATTCTAGCTTATTTAGAAAAACTTAGGTCTTTAGAAATAGTCTACTTCCCTTTTATATGTGATGAGTTCCCTGTCCGTTATATTCTCGGTATTAACGTTTGACTGAGTGATATCGTAACCGACTTTATTTTGTCGTTGGAACGTCGGTTATGATGAAAATGTTAATGTCTCCGAGTTATAGCTCATAATTTCGAATAGTAACAGAAAATGACGAGGTATATTATGTGTTGCTAATGGTTATGGGGCCGAGTTATAACGTACAGTAATGACGACCATTATTATGAGATAATGATGACCATATCACAGCCCCCAAGCTTAGCCTGAGGAGGATTTTAATGAAGCAGATTGAGCTTTTTTGGATGAGTTATAACTCGGCTTGCGTGGGTTAGTAGATGAGCCCCCAGATCAACTTACTTCATTAAAAGAGGGTTTTGTGTTTTATATTTTTGTACGTGGGGAGTCGTATCCGTTAGTTTCTGATGAGAGAGAGAAGTAATGGTTTTATTTAATTTTTGCTGGTTCCCAATGTTGGGTTCACTGTTTGATGTGGCTTTGGGAGTGGGAGTTATCATTTGGAACGTTTTGTTCCTTTAATAGCTTTAATCCTTGGAGATATTTGTTGGTTGTTGTTGGCGTTTGGTTATATGTTTGCTTCTTTGAAGAATGAGTAAGAGAGGTATGATTCTGCTTCTTCATTTCTGATCCGTTTCTTCATCTTCCTCTCTGTTTCTTCTTGTTTCTGTTATTCTGATTCTGTTTGGTGAACTGATGGATTTTGAGAAAGAGAAAAAGGATAAGGTGGATTGGTCTTATGATTGGGTAGGGGAGGATGTGAAATCGCGGGTGTCACTGTTCTCTGACGAAGCGGCGGTGAGGGAGGTTGATGTGAATAAAATAGTGAGGGTGGGTTCTGGAGTTAAGGTAGAGTTGTTACCATGTAGTGTTGATGATAGAGTTTATCACCGGGAGTGGGGGTTTGGGTTCTTCTATATGCATAGTTGTGTGCTTGAAAAATTGCAGGTTAGGCTACCGTTTACGGAGTTTGAGTGTCAGATTCTGAAGCAGCTCAACTGTGCTCCATCACAGCTTCATCCTAATGGGTGGGCTTTTCTTCGATCTTTTAAGGTTTTGATGGAATTTCTTGAGGAGGTGCCGTCTGTTGATCTATTCTTTTCTTTATTTCAAGCTAAAGGGGTGTGAAGGGGGGTTGGGTGAATTTCAATAGTACTCCGGATTTTGGGATTTTCAAACTTTACAAGTCTTCTTTTAAAGACTTTAAGGAGATGTATTTTAAAGTCAAGGGTTCGGAGAAGGATTTCCCGTTTTTTATTGATGAAAATCTTGCTGAGAAGTTTCTCCTGTTTTGGTGCTCGGAGCCTCAAAATATACTCGGCCCAGAGGTGATATCACCGAGGAACGAGTGTCTGATAGAGTTTTTGGTGGAGAATGTTGATCGTAAAAATTTGATATCGATGTATGAGTTGCTGAAGTGGGAGGAGGATAAAGGTGCTGTTGTAGAGTATTTGGGTGAGTGTTTAGGGCTTGCGTTGATGTCTGTGTTATTTTCTTAAGAATCTAACATGAATTGTTCTTTGTAGGTGGGAAGTATCCTGGTGTCTCTGCGGCATCTTTAAGGTCTCATTTTAAGACTAAAAATTTGGACAAAGAGGTGTCTTCTTCTAATTCTAATAAAGGAGCTGGAACCGGGGAGGTTACTCAACCTTCCCGTGGTCGGACTAAGGTAATTGTAGAAAAGAGGAAATCGGATGTTGTAGAGCTTTCTGAGAATTCTGATGAGAAGGAACATGTAGTTCCTTTGGAAGAGATACAAGCTTTTATGGGTAACCATAAAAAACTTCATGAGATTTCCGAGCATAGTGAGGGCTTTTGTGTGGGGAAAAGAGTACCCATACATGGCTGTGGTTGATGAATACTGCCAGTCTTCTGCTGATATTTCGCTTGCCAAGGAAGTTGGTGATATGGCTATTGGGCAGTATATGCAGGTAATTGCCGAATTTGTTTCTGTATTTATGTTCTGATTTTTTGTAATATTGATGTTGTTTGTTCTGTCTTAGGTTGTCGGACTTCGTCTTGCCAGTCTTGGACGGAGCCAAGAGTTGAAGTGTAAGAAGGCTTCTCTGGAGAAGAGTGAAATTTCTTTGTTAAAGGAAGAGCTGAGCAAGGAGAAAGCTGTTTCTTCTGGACTTCAGAATCGGCTTAGTGAGATAGAGAAATTATTAAAAGAGACAAAGGAAAGTTATGTTAGAGATGTGGAAGATTTGAAGAAGAAAGAGAGTGATCTGGCGAACATGCAAACTCGGCTTATTGAGGTCAATGCTCAATTTAAGAATATGGAGAAGAAAAAGGCGGATGAGATATTGGATTCCTTTGTTGAAGGTTTTGAAAGGCAAGGTTGCAAGTAAAGTTTTTGGTACCAGATGCCGATCTCTCTGGTATGGATCCTGGAAAGATAGTGCGAGATGGTCAGCTGATCGAGGATGATGGTGACGCAGAAGATGAAGCGGATAATGCTTAATGTGTTTTTTAGAAACTTTTTTGAATTTGTTTTGCATATGTAATAGTTAGTTCGTGTGTTTTGAACTTTTTTGAATTGACTTGTTTGAATTTTGAATGTGATGCTTTTTATAAAAGCTGTTTGTGATTGTTCGGAAAGTGTTCCGATTTTATTGGCGTTGTGGTTGATGATGTTATCTGATAATCGTAGTTTGTAGCTTAGACGAGTATTGGCACTTGTCTGAGCTGTATTGATAGAGTTATATTTGATTGATAAGATCATCCATATAGTTATTTGATAAAGAATAAGATAATATTCGTCTCCTGTATACTCGGAGTCTTTTTGGACCTTTTAAATACAAAGGTGCAGGTAGGCTAGCCTCGTTAAAACCTCTCCAAACAAAACCCTTTGGGATAAAATCTTGGTAGTAGGAAAAAGAGTACAAGCCTGTCCCTGTCTTTTAAGTATAAAATTTCTTTAGGGAAGGCACATTCCATGTATTAGGCAAGAGTTTACCATCTAGTGATTCTAGCTTGTATGCTCCTTGGCCGAGTACTTTTGATACTCGGTATGGACCATCCCAGTTTGCTGCGAGCTTTCCATGTGAGGTTTGTTTCCGAGCAGTTTCTGTTTTACGAAGTACTAAGTCTCCTTGCATGAAGGATCTGCTTTTAACCGCTTTGTTGTATTGGCGAGCTATTGCTTGTTGTGCTGCTCGTTGCCATAATGTTGCGATGTCTCTGACTTCTTCGATGGTATCGAGTTCGGCTCGCCGCGCTTCTTCTTGATTGCCGAGTTGTAGATAGTGTATAAAGTCGCCCCTCCAATCTTTTGCCTGTGTAACACTTAACACATTTGTCAGAGTAACAGTGGGTGATGTTATTGTAAACTGTTGCAGTGTAGATAACTCGGACTGTGTACTGCCGAGTTTAGATAAGATATCTGCCCTTTGATTTTGTTCGCGTGGTATATGTTCTATTTCAAATTTGGCGAATTTTGTTGATAATTTTTTTACTAATAGCAGGTATTTAGAGAGTAGAGCATCTTTTACCTGAAAAAGGTCGTTTACCTGTTGTACCACTAACAAAGAATCACAATATACCTTGATCGCCAAGATTTGGAGATCTAAACAAAGTCGGAGTCCGGCGAGCAGTGCTTCATACTCGGATTGGTTGTTGCTGGCTTTGAAAGCTAAGTGTATTGAGTGTTCCAATATGAATCTGTCCTCCGCCTCCAGACGGATTCCTGCTCCACAGCCCCCGTGATTTGAAGAGCCGTCAACATATAAAGTCCATTGTTTTGTATGATCTTCCTCTGATGGTACTGTGAGTTCGGCGATGAAATCTGCCAGGAATTGGGACTTGATCGGTCCTCTAGATTGGTATCTGATATCGAACTCAGATAGTTCGACGGCCCATTTTACAAGTCGCCCTGCAATTTCTGGTTTGTGTAACACTTGTCTTAGTGGGTGATCGGTTCTGACGTAGATAATGTGGCTCTGGAAGTAAGGTCGGAGGCGTCGCGCCGAGAATATTAGTGCCAGTGCGAGCTTCTCAATCCTTGGATAATTGAGCTCGACATGCTGGAGAGTTTTACTGACAATATAAATTGGATGCTGAACTTTGTTTCTTTCTGTGACAAGGGCCGAACTTATTGCCCAATCAGTAACTGACAGATATAGAAATAATTCTTTCCCTTGTAGAGGTTTTTGTAAAATCGGCGGTTATGAGAGAGTTGTTTTTAATTTTGAAAAGGCTTTCTCACAATCGTCGTTCCATTCAAATCTGTTTTTCTTTTTAATTGTTTGGAAAAAAGGAATAGAAGTAGATGCTAGGCAAGGAACAAATCTGGAAAGTGCGGCAAGTCGTCCTGTGAGGCGCTGAACTTCTTTGACTGTTTTAGGGCTGGCCATGTCCAGCACTGCTCGGCATTTGTCTGGATTTGCCTATATATCCCCTGCATGTTAGCAAAAACCCCAAAAACTTACCCCCTTGAACGGTGAATGCACATTTCTCAGGGTTGAGGCGCATGTTGTATTAGCGGATCTGGCCGAATATTTCTGTTAGGTCGCTGATGTGATCATGTCCGACTTGTGTTTTGGCGACCATATCATCGACGTAGACTTCGATGTTTCTGCCGATCTGTTTGGCGAACACTTTATCCATAAGGCGTTGGTAAGTTGCACCTGCGTTCTTTAATCCAAATGGCATAACTTTATAACAATAGTTACCGAAGTCAGTGATAAAGGTTGTTTTATTTTGATCGGAGGGGTGCATGAGTATTTGATTATACCCTGAATACGCATCCATAAAACTTAAAGTAGCGTAGCCTGATGCATTATCTACTAAAGAGTCTATAGATGGTAGAGGGTAAGAATCCTTTGGGCATGCTTTGTTTAAATCAGTGAAGTCGACGCACATGCGCCACTTACCGTTTTGTTATCTTACCATTACCACATTGGCTAACCAGGTAGTGAATCTGATCTCTTTGATAAATTCGGCGTTGATGAGTTTTTGTGTTTCTTCTAGTGACGCTCTCTTTTTCTCTTCGCCGAGTTTTCGTTTCTTCTGCTGCACTGGTCGGACTGCCGGGTTTATTGCAAGTTTGTGACTGATAATTTTTGGGTCGATGGCGGGCATGTCTGAAGGTGTCCATGTGAAAAGGTCGGCGTGTTCTTGCAGGAAGGTCGTTATGGCCTGTAACTTAGTTGTGTTGATTGATTTACCTACATATGTAAATTTGTTAGGGTTATTATTGAAATACATTTTTTGTAGGTCATCGGAGGGTTTCGGGCGCTCGAGAAAATCAGCTCTTGGGTCCAAGTCGGCCAGTGTGTGCTCCTTTTGTTTGAGGTCGACATTGTTGACTTGTTGCGTCGAGCGGTTTTGGAATTTCATGCTGATGTTGTAACATTGTCGTGCCTCTTTATGGTCTCCATGGACTGTTACAACCTGATCGTCCTGCAGTGGAAACTTTACACAGAGATGAACGGTAGAGACAATGGCGCCGAACTTATTCAAAAAAGGTCGGCCAAGAATAAGGTTATATGGACTGAAACAATCAACTACTAAATATTGAATATCATTAGTTTTTGAAAGAGGATGCTCACCCAGTGTGGTTTGTAACCACACTGATCCGAGTATTGGAACTCGTTCTCCTGAGAAGCCGACCAAGTCTCCTCCTGTGGACTGTAGCATGTTGTCGCTGAGCTTCATCTTTTGAAATGTGGAGTAAAACAGAACATCGGCACTGCTCCCGGGGTCCAAGAGCACTTTTTTCACTAACAGATCCCCTAGCTGAATGGTGACTACCACAGGGTCGTCCAAATTTTGTATATTGGAGTTGAAGTCGGCGTGTGTGAAAGTGACTTCTGGTTGTGGATTAGTGATTGCTACATCTTGCTGTGGTCTGTTTACCGAGCATATTGCTCTGAACGATCTTTTCCTTGCCAAATTTGAGTATCCTCCACCGGCGTATCCTCCTGAAATACAATTGATTATACCTCGTGGTCTTTCATATTGGCTTGAAGATGCCTTCTCTTTTCCTCGGTTTGGTTCAGAGAGGTCGTTTGTTGTGGAACTAGGGCCGCGCTTTTGGATGTGACCACCAATGTATTTGTCGAGGTGTCCTTGTCTTGCTAGTCGTTCTAAAAGGTCTTTGGCGACCACGCAATCATCAGTATTGTGGCCGTGTTTCTGGTGGAAAGCACAGTACTTCGATTTGTCCACGTTCTTTGCATCTTGGTATGTACCGGCCTTTCTCGGTGGCTTGATTAGTTTGGAGTTCAGGATCTCTTTGATTATGTCTTCTCTCTTAGTGTTAAACTGCGTGTAAGAATCAACTCGAGGTGTTAGTTTAAAACTTTTCTTAGTGGTGGAGCTCTTATCTTCTTCGCGGAAGTGTGACTTGTCAAACTTCCGAGCTCGTCTGAGCTCCTTGATATCAATTTGTCCTTTTGCCTTCTCCCGAAATTCTGCTAGAGTCTTTGGTTTGGCTACTGCGATTGTCTCCTGGAACTTTCCGGGTCGGAGGCCGCTTTTAATTGCGTGTAGATGGACCTCGGGATGGAGGTCTGGTATGCTGATTGTGACCTTGGTAAAGCGGGTCATGTAGTCCTTTAAGCTTTCGTTTGGCCCTTGCTTGATAGTATTCAAGTAATCGGAATCGTGCAAGTATATTGCGGATCCGGCGAAATGCTCTTCAAATAACTTCACCAACTGGTGAAACCGTGAAATGGAACCTCAAGGCAAAGCACACAACCAATCAAGTGCAGGGACGTCTAAATAATTCGGAAAACAACGACATAAAACTGTATCTGATGCACCATTGACGATCATTATTGATCGGAACTTCTTTAGAAACTTCCTCGGGTCTCCGAGTCCATCGTAAGGGGTGAGGGTCAGCGGCAGAGTGAACCTCTTCGGCAGTTCGAAGTTCATCACTTCTTCTGTGAAGGGACCTACAAGGTCGTCGGACTCTTCTTTTTCATCTTCGGATTGCTGCTCTTCGCCTCGAGCGGTCTCCGAAACATGGGTGGGTTGGGACTGATGCTCCTCGTCTTCTGTCTGCTGGCGATGAGCATCGTTGTGCTCAATCCGAGCATGATTTAGTTCAGCAATTTGGGCAACCATTATTTGGTTCTCGTCAGCCATTCGTTGATTGGCTTGTTGTAGCTCAGCCACCATTCGCATGAGTTCAGACAGTGAAGGAGGCGGCACGTCAGCCATGGATGCAGATAGAGGTAATGGGACCATAAGAAAAAGTACGATTTCCTCGGCCCCACGGTGGGCGGCAATTGATCTTGCCTGGGAAATAGATCGGCTTCAACTCCTCGAGGCCAGCCGAGCTATGTGCTGCAAAGTTGAACGTCCGTCTCTTAGAATCCGAATTCCTTATGTTCGTTGTAGGTGTGAGAGCACGAGCAATACAAAGGGGGGGGGGAGTGCACCTGCAAAGGCACTTCGAAACTTAAGTCAGTGTATATTCTAGCTTATTTAGAAAAACTTAGGTCTTTAGAAATAGTCTACTTCTCTTTTATATGTGATGAGTTTCCTGTCCGTTATATTCTCGGTATTAACGTTTGACTGAGTGATATCGTAACCGACTTTATTTTGTCGTTGGAACGTCGGTTATGATGGAAACGTTAATGTCGCCGAGTTATAGCTCATAATTCCGAATAGTAACAGAAAATGACGAGGTATATTATGTGTTGCTAATGGTTATGGGGCCGAGTTATAACGTACAGTAATGACGACCATTATTATGAGATAATGATGACCATATCACACAACATGGTGCCTCTCGAGATAAATACATAATGGGACGAACCAACTAAAACCATGCAATTGGTTCAGTTAAATAACTCTACACTTATTATCATTTGCCGTTATTATACATCATAAAGATACAAAAAGTTCCCACAGTAAACATCTGAACCAACTTCAATTTAATTTCACAACGCACATGGTAAATTGTTTGTTATTCCAAGATGTAATCTGGACTCCACTGAGCATTGTTTCTCCCTCAAAGTACAAATATTTTGTGCCACATGATGACTTCTTTGTTCATCGTTTATTCTTTACACTACTTGGAAAACAATGGATTAACATAACAATAAAACAAAAAAGACTCATCCACCGTAAACAAGTACTTACTGTACTGCTGTAATAGTTCAAGGGCTTTCTGCAATGTAGGCCTAAACCTATTGAGATCTAGCATCACGTTCTGTTGTTCCAAATACACAGACTTGAATCTTTCCCATCCACGTTTCCCAATGGATGGGGGTGCTTCATGATCATGTGATCTCGTGGATATTGCTGAATAAGAGTGCTTTCTTCCACACTTATCTTGTAATACAAGTACTTTAGTCCCATATCCTTTGAGGGCAATTCAAAGTCATATTTGGCAAGCCATTCAAAACCACCATGAGAAACTACTTGTATCAAAACTGCATTCTCAGGAAGGAAAACAATGTTAGTGAGGCCAGCTCCATGAACTCCCAATATCACATCACAAGAATTCACCACATTTGCAAAGCTTGACATGCTTCCACCAGCTTCCATTACGATCGCCTCGAATCCGATGCTTCTAGCCATATTTGCTATTTCAGCTGTGTTAGTGAATGATCTTGTTCTTCTTCTTGAAAGAATCAAAAGCCTTGGCTGCTGCTTCTTATTCTTATTATTCTCATCTTCACCCTCCTCTCTCAATTTGATTGCATCAACTCTCTTCAGTGAATAAGAGTCTCTCAGAAGACTCCTATAGTCTTTCATGGAATAAGAGTACTTTTGAGGGTCAATGCTTAGTTCTTTCGGATACCTTTTGAGACTAACATTCACACCTGGGAAGCAATGAACTTGGTTATCTTTGCCAATGTTCAAGACCTCATAATTGGACAGCTTACTGAGAATTGCTTGGTGCTTAAAATCCACCAAGGACGCATTTCGGACACGACAAATTTAACTTGTCCATTGAATTGTCTAGAAGTCAGAAACAGTGGGAAGATGATGTCTGTGAATTCATGGAAGTGGTTGCCAATATAACCTGAAGTAGAGAATATCACAGCTGGAATGCTGTGATGTTGTGTGCACTGTGGGAATTTCATGCCATCTTTCACTGCCTTTATTGACCATTCTCTTACACGCCTCGTTGCTTCTGCATCGTCCGTGCATAAGGCTTTATGGTCCATGAGGAGTTTTCTGGCAAGATTGTTGTTTCAGGTCTCACAATGTAAACAGAGGAAGATTTTCTACGGTTCAATTGCAAGAATGATTAGCAGAGTAACCCGGACCGATTTAAGATTCGGTTTACCAATTTTTCGATCGAACCGGCCAGACCGATCCAGGTTTGATAACCATGCGGGAAAGTTGCTTCCCACCTTCCCTTTATTCATGTGTATAACATGATATACCGGCCACTCACACTCCCCAGTCACCACCGCTTCTTCTACCATCTCTTCATTCATGTGTGTAACATGCATGATATACCGGCCACTCACACTCACCACTCACCACCGCTTCTTCTACCATCTCTTCTTTCTCTTTATTTTCTCTCTTCAACAACAAAACCCAAGACGAAAAGATTTTTTTTTCTGTTTTTTTTTTTTTTAAATCTTCGATTACACGATTATGAAGTGGCGGAGCTTGAATGAAATTTTCGGAGGGCCAAAAAATTTAAACAAAAAAATTATACAATAATATTTATATTAAAATAAAATTTATAAATATAATTATTTTTAAAATTTGTTTTTAATATGTAAAATTGCATATAATTAAAGTTAACTAAAAAATTAAATTTAATTTTGATTAACAAAAATTTAGTTTCGGCTAATAAACTAAACTAATTTTAAATAATAAAATTAACTATTAACTAATTATAAAATTAATAAATTGATTTTAAAAATAAAAATTAATTTTAAAAAATAACTAAGTTTTGTATGAAAAAATCAATTTTTCACATAAAAATTATTTTTTTAATCTAAAAATTATATATGTATCTTTTTAAAAAGCAGGGTTTTTTTTAAATTATACAAAATCAATTATAATTTATAAGTTAATTTTTAATATTTTAAACAATTAATTTTATTTTTAATCATATCTAATTATCTATTTCTCAAAAATCTTAATATTATTTATTTTATTATTATTTTTATTACAATCAAATAAAATATATTGTAACAAAATAAAATCTTAACTTTTCAACAAATAAAATATTTAAATTTATTAATGTAAATAATACTAATACTTTAATAACATTTAAGTAATAATGTTGATTTAAGAGTAAAATAATAATTTCTTATTAACAACTGATATTTCTGCTAACTATATTATTATTGGTCTAAAATTAAAATAATACATGAAATAAAAATGTACAAAAAGATAAGAAAGAAGTTTTTCATTTTAATTTCAACATACAAAAATAAATGAATGGTAAAAGATTTCAACACCCAAAAATAAATAAACAGTAAATGTGAATATTAAACACAAATAAATAAGATAAAAAAACATCACTTAAACTAAATGAACTAATTTATTTTTTCTAGACAAAAACTACTAATTTTTTTATAAAATCTTTGGAGGTCATGGCCCAATTGTCTTCACTCTTCACAAAGCTCCGCAATGTTGTGGTGGCCAGAATCAACAAGCTTACCTGAGAATGCGTTAAACATCGTTGGCCACATTCTCTTCAACCTTTAAGAACCTGACCTTGTTCGCTTGGCTTCAACCCCTGACTATGTCTTTCATAGACTTGTTTTCTAAATCAAAACCCACTTGGGACTCTCTTCTTCTTCACCTACTTCACCTTCTAACACCATTCTCAACAACCATTTACCACCAAGATACCCCACTACTTCTCCTGCTACCACCCCAAACAACAACAGCAGCAGCAACAACCCCTTTTCAGGCTTCATGCTGGTAACAACCTACTTTCTGGAATGTCAAACAACCCATTAGCCCAAAGTCAAAGTTTTTCGGTATCTTGTGACAATATTATGGTGGGTCTGTATCAAAAATCTAAATTTTTACTTTCACCTAGTGTGAGGAGTGATGGTGCTGGTGACTCTTTTGTTGATGAGCAAGAAATGGGTGATTACCTTTCTTTTCTCAATAGTCACTGAATAAGAAGGGGGATGTGTGGATCCAATGGGGATGTGTGGATCCAATTAGGCTTGAGGTCAATTATAAAAACTAACAAAAAAACCCGGACTTAGGGTTAGAGACAATTAAGCTAAAAATATGATTATAATGATAGTTTAATTTATTATAAAAAATTAATATATAAAATTTAGAATGGTTAACTTGTTTAATAATAGTTAATATATTATCTTTACAATTAATAATTTTAGTTAATAATTTTTAAATTATATTTTAATTAAATTTATTAAAACAAAAAAATATATGGATTTGTTGTTATATAAAAGAGGAATTAATTATCTTATATATGTATTCTAATTGAAAAAAAGTAATGATATATAACCAATAAAATTTATTATTTTTTTAATATTTAGTTTACACTTTTTTTTGTGACTATTTGGCTTACACTTTAAACATTAAGTATTAATTTCATTATAAAATTTTAATAATATAAAAGAAATATCGGCTCAAAGTATTAATTTCTAACATTTCTCTAAAGTTAAGCACAAACGTGCATTGTTTTACACACAACTTGTTATAAATAATCATAGTACATTAAGACTACCTTTTCATTGAAATTTTTCTATAAAAAATCATATATTATATTATTTATTATTATTTAATTATTAAATTTAAAATTTAACTTATAATTTAATTTGTTACATTTTATTTTATTCATGAGTTATTATTTAGTGAATATTTTATGAATAATATATGTTTAAAATATCTAAAAAGTCTTTTTTATTCACAATGACATAGAAGTGAACAAAAGAAAAATATATTTTTCAAATTCTTCATTTTTTATATTCTCTTCTTAGTTTTTCTATTTTCTCTCTCTCCTTTTATTTCCCTCTTTATTTGCTGTAAAATTAAAAAAAAGGTGTTTCCTCAAACTTATAATCCAATAAGAATTACTCAAACACCTCAAATAAATTTCAACTATTAATCACATAAATTACTAATGTATTTTTAGAAAATTACACACAGTCCTTCATTACTCTAATTATTTCAATAAAAAAAAAAGCAGCAGTTGACATGTATTTACCTAACACAGTCATTGATACAACACCACAATCAACATTTTTGTTCTACTTAAGCATATATGCTTAAGTAACACAAATCAACATTCAAGCACATGCTAACATCTATACACACACACACACAAAACAAAAAAAAAAACAAAAAAAAATGTAATGCCTTAAAGGATAAATCATATAAACCATCAACTATTTCAGTTGCCAATGGCTCATACCTAGTGAAATAACTATTTTCTTTTAGTTCTTTGAATAAATAATTGTGCTGGTTTTTTCTTCTATAGCTTTTACAAACTGATAGCATCTTTGGAAGTTTTTCGAAAAAAAATTCCCTCACCCTCTGCTAGTCGATCAAATTATTCTTGATGGGAACCATTTAGGGGGACTATCTATGATGATATCACATGAGCAACATAGGTTAAGAACAATGATTTTTCTTAACTCCTTGACAATAGTAATTGAATATGAGGGAATTAAGAAATTTTGGGCCATGATATTTTTGGTAATACCCACAAATATTAAGAAATTATCACAAATTAAGAAGGCAAATAGGTGCACCAAAAAGAAAAAAGAATTACTTATAGGTTTAATTACTCTCTTAGTTCCTATAGTTTTGCGAAATTTTCAATTAGGTCCATATACTTTTTTTTCTTTTAATTAGGTCCATGCACTAATTTTTTTTTCAATTAGGTCCCTCTTAGCAATAATTGGCTTAATTTTATAGGGACCTAACTAAAAAAAATTGGTGCAGGGACCTAAATAAAAGGAAAAAAAAAAGTGTACGGACCCAATTAAAAAAAAAATTTGGTGTAAGAACTCAATTAAAAGAAAAAAAGTACAAGAACCTAATTAAAAATTTCGTAAAACTATAGGAACCAATAGAGTAATTAAACTTTATATGAGATTTTTATACTGCCATAATTTAAACTCAAACATGCATTTAGCCATTAACTTGTTAGTTACAAAACTTCTATTTTATTTTTAGTTGTCATCTTCATACATAACCAATTAACCACAAAAATGTACCAACTTGAACACTACAAAATGGACAATTAAGATCACATTTAAACATCATCTATGTATATATCTTGAGACAAATTAAACCAACTTTTCTATCATCACTATCACTGCAATTTAAAATGGACAACTTTTAAACATGAAACACACAAGAATTGAAAATCGACGAAGAGATTTTGTATGTACTCTATCAACTAAACTAAATAAATAGATGTCATTAATAAAATTGATTTGCAATTGGTGCCAATTATTGATATGAATCAGAAAGAACTTGCACATGTATTTTGTCCAATGATTAGGCAATTTTTGAACGTAAATATTTGGTTTCTTGTGTATTTGTGACGGTGTAAATTATGTGTGACAAATTGCTATTCATTCTTACCCTTTATGTTTGTTAATGCAGGATTTTTAACAATAGAAACCAAAGAACTAAATAACACTAATATGTGCAACCACAATAATAGTAATGGAATTAAAAGAGGATTAGGTTGTTATACATAGATCAGTATCACTAAACAAATATTCAAAGAGCAATAAAAAGAAAAGAGAAGCAAGGTCATGAAGGAAACTATAAAGGGGTGGCAAATAATGAAGAGGTTATTATTATGGCCATCAACAGTTAAAATGGTTTACTATCTAATAAACCAAAAAGTAGGGTAAAAAACCCAAATGAGCCAAGGAGAGCTCACTTTAACCCAAATCAGCCAAATCAAACTTTGATACCTCAATCCACCAGAACTAATTTTTATATAATTCGAATCAATAGGATTCGAATCAAGTTTCCACGTAATTCGAATTGATTCAATACGAATTACTTTCAAGAACTATTCCAAGGTAATTCGAATCAATAAGAAACGAATTATGCATGCAAAATTCCTTAGTAATTCGAAACGACTAACTTCGAATTATAATAGGGTAGTTCGAATTATATCAATTCGAATTAGATGGAGAAGGGCACACGAGTGAGGTTCGAATCATATTGATTCGAATTAGGTGAAGTTAGTGACACAAAGTAATTCGAATCTACTTGATTCGAATTACAAGGGTTTCGGCTATATAAGGAGTTCGAACCAAGTTCATTCGAATCACTTTATGATTCTCATACCCCACCAAATCCCAGAGAAAACGACCAATATTCGGGCCGAGTAAGACCAGAGCGGCATATTCAGGCGATGGGGGACGATCCGGGGAGGCTTTATCGTTTGGATGGAGTTGCTCATATCGCCGGGGTGATCAACGACGAGGTTAATGGTTTATGATGTTGCGCTGTTGATAGTGTTTTTTGTTAGTGGTTTATGGTAGTGGTTGATGAAAGCGGTTTATGATAGTGGTATTTGTTAATGGTTTTTGATAATGGTTTATGTTACTGTTAGTGGTTTAGGATAGTGGTTAGGCAAGTGGTTTTTGTTAATGGTTTTTTATAGCGGTTTATGTTAGTGTTAGCGGTTTAAACTAGTGGTTTAGGCCAGTGATTTTTGTTAGTGGTTTTTGTTATTGTTTTTTGTTAGCGGTTTTTGTTAATGGTTTTGGATAGTGGTTTTAGTGACGGTTAGCGGTTTAGGGTAGTGGTTTATGATAGAGGTATATGCTAGCGGTTTTTGTTAACGGTTTTACTTGTTAGTGATTGTTGTATTTGTTAATGGTTTTTGCTACGTGGTTCATGTTAGCGGTTTGTGTATACAATGTTGGTCGCTTGTTTCATATATGTTGTGTCGCACGATTTCTTTTTTGGTTCTTTATGAAATAAATTGTATATGTTAGTGGTTTGTGCATCTGTTCTAATTATGCGGTTTATCTACTGGCCAGCCTCGTCGTTGCATATCCAGCGTTAGGCGGCAGCAGGGGATGCGTCTTGATGAGAGGTACGTTCTGTACTTGCAGACGGCCGGATTGTACCATCTTGCGAGACTGAACGACAGATGGTTACGACTAGACGAGCCCCTAGTCAGCGCATTTGTCAAGAGGTGGCGGCCTGAGATGCACACCTTCCACATGCCGTTCGGAGAGTGCACCATCATGCTTCAGGACGTCGCATACCATCTGGGGTTGCCAGTGGACGGACATTACGTCAGTGGTTACCTGACAGACTTCCACCTTTACATTGAGGGTGGGAGGCCAGCTTGGTAGTGGTTCCATGAGTTGCTCAGTGTTTTACCTCCCGAGAACCAGGTTCAGAAATTCGCAGTCAACTACACCTAGTTCCAGGAGACATTTGGAGAGTGTCCCGACGGGGCTGATGAGGAGACAGTTAGGCACTTTGCCCATGCCTATATCATGATGTTATTGGGCACGCAGCTGTTTGCCGACAAGTCCGGCAGTCGTATACACATCAGATGGCTACCCTATGTTTCTCGGCTTGAGGAGATGGGTGGATACATTTAGGGGTCGGCGGCACTAGCATGGTTGTACCGGTGCATGTGCCGAGTCACCAACAGACATGTTGTGAAGTTAGCTGGGCCTTTACAGTTACTGCAGTCTTGGATCTTCTGGAGGTTTCCTTCTTTTAGGCCTACTGGGTATGATGCGTTTAGCTGGCCCCTTGCCTCGAGGTACCGTTATTGTTTTGTATTATGTATCCTTATTGTATTTATTTTCGATTATGGAAGCAATTTCATGCATTGTATAGTGAGTCATGAACGCATTAGAATGTTTAACCTCTTACGCAGATGGTCTGGTTACAATCCTAGGATTAGCAACAAGGGACCTCAGGTACAGATGGCTCGCCTGAAGATCGACTTGTTACAGCCTCGGGATGTAAGTACGCTGAGCCCATATCTATCTCCAGTCGTTGTTTCAGTTTATATTGTCTAACAGAAGTGTCAAATTGTTTTTATTTGGTTTTTTTCAGTTCATATGGATGCCCTATAGCGCACTCGACGTCATCCAGGTTGTCCATCCGGAGGTCTTGGAGCCTCGGCATACGATGTTATGGCGGTGTGTCACGTCCCTGATTTATTTTGCGGTGGTCGAGTGGCATCAGGTTGATAGAGTTTTACCGCAGTTTGGGGCGTTCAGCCCCCACCGCGTCCCGCCCTGAACATCGACTTCTTAATGTCGAAGGACGGGAGAGGAGGTGACCATTGGTTCCCGGCGCACTTACCTGACTGGCATCTTCACTGGCAGGAGCGTGCGGAGCACATTTTACAGTTCGACATCGTGGCCGACCCCGGTCCCTCGCATGATTTCTTGACATGGTGGCATCAGCACGGAAAGAGGTTCCTGTCGCCGGAGATGTTATTGGGGGATCCGAGAGGTATTCCTATTCCGGATGAGGCGACGCAGAGGGGTGCAGGATGAGTTCCAGATATGGACCGAGTCGACGATGTTCCTGACAAACGTTGTATTGAGAGGAGAGCACGAGTCGGGACACGTTGTAGCCAGCATGAGTGGAATTGGGTGGATCATGCTATGGATGACGTCAAGGACGCAGTTAGGGGTAGCGGGAGACGACGTGGTCGTGGAGGCAGGAGGAGGGGGGCTGCTGCTAGAGAGGGTGCCCATCAGCCTTGGGGGGTGCAGCTGGAGGAGGTGATGTTGCGGGGGTTGATAGGCCCCATCAGGGGGGCATGATGGTGAGTGGTATGGATCTGGTATGGGAGATCCCACGAGTCACACTGACGCTGGGCTTGGGGGTGGACCTCTTGGAGATTATTTCGTCGGTGTTCCCGGTGACGATCAGACCCTTCAGGAGAGTACTTCATGGGTGAGTCCGGGCTCCATGTTTCCAGACTTCCTTGCTAGTGATGGCATTGTCGCCGAGTTCGGTGGACCGCATTTCCTTGAGGATATCCAGACCATCATGTAGGAGGATGAGGCTGTACGAGGACGGGTTCACATGACAGGGACACAGGCACCACTAGATGTAGATCTGAACGAGCCTGCCACGGTGCCTCCTGCGCATACTTTTGCCATGGGTGGGACGCCAGCATCGGCCCAGACTCTGGGGTCAAATTCAGTTGCCGGCCCGTCATCATCCAGACCCGTGCATGTCCTGCCCAGGACCCCGACACAGCCAGTTCCGGAGGACGACGACGACTCGATTGAGGATGAGGAGTCACTTATACGTAGAGGTTACAGGACACAGGTTCCACGCTGTTGTTTCACGGGGTCGCACCTCTTTAGATGATTTAGGGATAGTGGTGTATGTCGTGTTGTTATGTTTATATTATGTACCTTCTTTGTTGGTTATCAGTGTGATGTATGGTTTCCTTAATGTATTTGTTCATCCAGCAGTTACTTTGATGTTATGTTATGTATTATCAATCATCCCATCAGATAGTGTAGTTTGTTTTAGTAACTTAACTCCATAATTAGAAAGACATTCAACATATATATGTGGTACGAATTACAACTTTCATCACTTATAAAATACAACTTAGTTCCACGTAGAACAATGGTTGCTAACTGAAATAAAATACATGTGCTGATACTAAAAGAAATAAAAACAGACAAACCAACGCTCCTATTGATTCCCAGCGATCACGGTGGGTCGTCCGGCTTGCGGACAACTCCGATGAGTGTGTCCTGGCTGCCTGCAGAGGCCACATCTCTTTGGCCGGTTTGGATCTGCATCATCCATGTTGGTGCGAATGCGTGTGGACCTTGGACGACCCTCCTTCGCACGCCTCATGTTCGGATCCGGTATAACGGTAGGTCCAGCATAAGGTGGCCAGAAACCCTCCGGAATGGGAGGTGTAAATCCCATCTGATAGACACCGAAAACGGAATTAAGGCGATAGACCTGGTGGACGTAAGGCTGCCAAGTAAGACGTGAATAAGCACAGCATGCCAGTGCGTGAGGACACGGGAAATGAAGTGCTTGGAAGTATCCACAATCACAAGTCTGAGACCCTAGTGAGACCCTGTATGTACCAAGTGAGAATGAACCTGTCGGAGTCGTCTCTGCCACGGTGTACTCCGAGTTATCCCTGTCATAAACAGTCACCGTGAAGCACCTGGCTGTCTTCAGGTTGGCCTTGATACACTTTACTAGGTATTGACTGAATTGTTGTCCGGTACCCATCTGAGCCTCGGCCTCCCTCCCCTTACGGACAAATAGCTCAGCCAGCCTTCCGTATGTGGCCTTCACCAGCGAGCAAATAGGGAGGTTCCTTACCCCCTTCAAGATTGAATTGACACACTCAAAAATATTGGTCGTCATGTGCCCGAATCTCCGACCCTCATCACAGTACTGTATCCACAACGAATACTCAATTCGGTTTGCCCAGTCACACATTGCCGGATTCTCAGAGCGCAGAATGTCAAACCAGTAGTCAAACTCCACTTCGGTCTTCGCATACGCAGCGTTAACAAGAAGCCTCCGGGCATCTTTTCCCTTGAAGGTCAGGGTAAAATTTGCTGCAACATGTCGAATGCAGAACGTCCGGTATGCAGCCGGAGGTAGCCATCCCCCATCGGGAGCCTCGAGCGCTGCCTTGATGCCGTTATGCCTATCTGAAATAACTAACAGACCCGGCTGAGGTGTCACGTGCTCACGGAGGTGGGAGAGAAAGAAAGACCATGACTCAGCATTCTCACCCTCAACTAGTGCAAATGCCACGGGGAGTATGTTGAGTTTCCGTCCTGTGCAATCGCGACTAGCAACGTTCCCCCATACTTGTCATATAGATGGGTGCCGTCAATACTCACCAACGGCTTGCAATGGTGGAATGCCTCGATACAAGGGGGGAAAGTCCAGAACAGCCTATGAAAATAAGCCTGAGACTCGTCATGCTATGCCCCAACTCGAACAGGGCAAGTCCTGAGGACTGCTACAGTGCCAGGCATCGTCAGCTGAACTCCTAACACCCACCGAGGGAGCTCGTTGTACGACTCATCCCAGTCCCATAGATGACGGCAACGGCCTTCTGCTTCGCCATCCATACCCTCCTGTACGTAGGCCTGAACCCAAAGTGTGCTGCCGTGGCATTTTGAAGCACCTTGATGTTGACGGCGGCATCAGCCCTAACCATCGGCATAATGAATGTCGCTATCACATGGTAGTCCAGACTCCTATGGTCGCTGGAGATGGAGGTGGCGAGACAGGTATGCGGTCCGTTGTACCGCTTCACTTCCCAGATGCCCTTCCGCTGTCGGAGACTCAACCGAATCAACCATGTGCACCCATTCCCAAACTTAGAACATTTTCCGACATACCTGCGGTAGTCAGACTCAACGACCTTGTACTGGACCCCTCGGCGGATGCTGTAAGTCTTCACACTCAACAGCGCCTCATCTTTATCCTGAAATTGTTGGCCAACCTGGAACTCCGTCATACCGGCAGACCCTTCCGTATCTCTAGCGCCAAATACAGAGGCCTGCACAGGATTTTCGTCCTGCCTCATGGCATCCAGGTCCAACGATGAAAAATGGGGTGGGTACTGCTGTGTGCCAGAACTAGATCCACCTGTAGCCCTTCTCGGATCAGTAGTTCCAAGATCACGCCGCTGTCATCAGCGATCATATCCGGCTGGACATCATCTTCATCTGGATCATCAAACAAACCCTCACCAACACCAGCTGGTGTAGGACACTGCACTTCGGTGGGAAGATGTTCCCCATATCGAACCTCATCTCCAACATTGCCGCTCAAATTAACGGCAAACGATGGGGAGGCAACAGGCTGCATCGGTGGCTCATACACAGGAACGGAGGATGAAGCAACTGCAGGTCTCGAGCTCGAGCCGGCAACCGTGGCTATAGTATTGGCATTCCGGTTCGAACCACCCGAGCTAGATACCACATCAACCAACTTTGCCAACAACTCTGATGTCCTTACCTCGGGAAATTGCCTACGACAAAGAAACATAACCTGCAAGTCCTCGTCACTCCCGATTGTGAAACAATCATACTTCACGGTATCATGGAGCACCGTGGTTGGGATGCGATAGAAAAACTTCTTAACCCTTTTAACTCCTTCCAGACTAAGCTTCTCCAGCACAGAGCTAACGGGAGCATCGTAGGTGGTTGTTGGCCTCACGATAATATATAGGGGATCCTTATCAGTAAACTTCACGCTGGACCGAGTTTTCCTCTTAATCGACCCTCTGTGATGTACCAGCACTAGAAAACTATCCTCACTAGCCATCTCACCTCTTTGTTGAGAGCTACGTGAGTTCACAGCATATATATAGAGCTCCGGTTCATTGTAATTCGAATCAACTACATTTGCACTATATATATAATTCGAATCAATTGAATTCGAATTACAATTCCATACTAATTCGAAGCAATATGTTTCGAATTATGTGCACGTTCAGCCTATCTTAGTAATTCGAATTTACTTAATTCGAATTACTCTATACTAATTCGAAACAAGTTGTTTCGAACTACTTGATACTCATGCATGCATGTAATTCGAATTAAGTCACGTCGAACTACATGGGATTTTAATTCAAAACGATTAGATTCGAATTATATAATAATTTGCTTCTGGTTGAATGGTGTCTAGGAATTCAGTTTGGCTGATTTCCGTAAATTTTCCACTCCCATGGCTTAATCACGTTTTTTACCCCAAAAAGTATGCCTAATAAAATTCCATCAACTATTAAATATTATTCATTTAGATAGTAACAAAACATTATATGTTAACAATCTGGTAGCTTTAATATTCTTTGCTTTTTGAGCTGACAACCCAAAACCGTAAGCACAAAGAGTGTCATCAAGATATGCAAACCATCAAAAGAAATATAAAAAAATACTTTATGAAATAAGAATTTATAAAAGTAGAGTGCTAGATCACTAACTTTCTACTATATGACCACTTTCACTCCAACTTGCAGGATCAGACACCACCATAAGCGGTACCTTTCAACAACATAATCTACTTCTCTGCTCTTCAACAATATTGGAAGTAACTCAACAACAGGATATGGTGTTGAAAATCACTATGTCTCACCTGTTGAATTAGTTCTCTTCTCCAAAGCTTTGTTCCAACATCAAAGAAATACTAACTGCACTTCTAGCTATGCATCAACAGAGATGCCTGAGTATTCAAAGATTGAAAACAACTGTGCAAATATAGACCATAATGATTGAAAACAATATCCAAGCATGCAAGTGCTAACAATATCCAACATGCATTACCTTTCAAAACAATGCTAGTTAACACTTTTCTCCTCTTGTTCCTTCACTGGTTCCACACCCTCCTCATCAGCACCCTCCTATATGAAAAAATTTATCATCTTATATTCAAGAAAGGAAATAACAACAGGCCCAAATTTTTTATTGGGGACAACATGCCCTTCTAATGGCTCAATCAAAACTTCTGATTTTGTAAGTAGACAGTCTCAATAAAATAAAATAACAATAGATTGGTATTCAAATAAAAAATACCTCCTTGATGAGCTGCTCAATTTCTTCTCCATCTCTGAGCTAAGCCCCAACACCTTGACCTCCCACGTCTTCACTTTCTTTCTCAAAATTCCAGAATCTTTTCATCAAACAAATTTCATTCATTATATGCTATTGAGATATATACTATTTGAGAATTATCAAAAAATATACCTAAAGTTTATAACAATTGCTTGAATAAATGCCAAATAGCTGAAGGAACTGAATATTATTGGCAATAAGGTAAAAAAAAAGCTAAAATATACATAAACTTAAACCATAACATCTATATCCCTAACGCTACTAACTACTAACATAACTGAAAAGGAAAAAGGCCTAACTATGAGCTATCCTCAAATCTGAACCTTTCAGCACCCTTCTTGCAAATGCTACCTGAATCAACATTTTGATTTTCTTCATCAAGATATGCTTAAATATAAATTTTAGCTTACTTTTAAAACAACTAAAATGGTTATTTGGTCAACCTTATCATCTAAACACAACAACAATTATAGCATTAAAAAGGATAAGGATTGCCTTATGAACAAAATTTATATAGTTAAATAGCTAAATTCATTTTAAAATCTTTTTTTTGTTGTTCTTTCTCACTGTTGCTCTCATAATAGCAAATAAAAGGCCTTGCAGAGGAAAGATTAATAAAAAAACAAAAGAAAAAAAGCATACATATAATAAGAAGCAAAGCATGAATGGTGGTGCAAGTGCTGAGGCAGAGGCAAAGTACTCTGAATTTGTGGAAGTTGATCCTAGCGAACCTGTAAATAGATATTAAAATTGTCAAACCTATAAATGCCTAAACCACTCAATTTCAAAGGACAGATAGTAACTGAAACAATTTTTTTTTACCATATCAAATTTCAATAGATAAAAGCAAAGGAAACAAACAATGACATCAATTTCAAAATTTTGAGCCTAAATAAATTTCTAGATTAATTGGCAATCCAAACCAAATATGCATCAGATGAAATGCCACAGGAATAAAAAATTATAAAAGTAAGTGTTGATGGAGAGTAAATATTACCTTCCATGCTCTGTCATTCTTCCATATAGCACTATGGCTCCTAGAAACAGCGTATGCTCCTCCTATGTCCATCGTTCTCTTTTCTTTGCATTTGCATGTGGTTTTCTTGTCTGCAATTTGAATTTGAAGGGAAGAATGTGGTTATGAGAAGAAATGAGTGAAAGATTCAAGCGATAGACATAATTAGAATTGTATGTGTCCTAAACTCTTCAATAAAATCTATAAATGAAGCCAAGAAGATAACAATTATTCCTTCAAAGACAATTGTTTTATTGTATACTAATAATTTGCACCTTGGAGACATCTTTGTCTAATCTTCTGACAGTGTTGGAAAGCAAAGCATTCTCCTTCACCAAGTAGCCCATTTGTCTAAAGCCCAATTTGTGTACTTGATGTTCCAAGATTCAAAATGCACAAAAATGAATACACATCTAAATATTTTTTTAAAAAAAAATAGCTTCAATTTTCTCATTAAATTCCAAACCAAAAAGAACAAAATGGGTATGAGCATACATACAGTTCTAGTAAAAGAATATTGTAGTAATTGTGTTTGATTGTGTAACTACTAAATCTTATACATCTACAAATCAATGCTTTCAATGGCATCATATAAAGCCTCGAATCTTTCAATAGTCTATTTACAAATTGTATTTATACCATTTCTGAAACATTCTTTTGCCAAAAATAATTTCTCAAAGAAAAAGAATACTACCGAGGGTCTATTCTTCTTCCACTTTGGAGCTGCAGTTGAAGAACCAGCTGAACTCAGCATAGCTATTAAAATGTTTCCTTTTTCTTTACTTTGAAAAATAAAGAAAAAATATTTAATAACAGGTAACAGCAAAACACAATTTCTTGGAACTCTGCTCTGTGCTTTGTTCACTGCTATGAACACCAAAACATGAAGTTTAATAAGAATACATGATTATAAACACTGTTAAGAAACGTAAAGACTTAAAAAAATAAAATAAAAAATTACCATGATTTTAGCAAGATGTACTGATGTAGGACTCTGTTTTCAATTAACTGCTCCTTGAGGCCAACAATGAAAGCTATCAGTTCAGGGAAAATTAAGGCTACAGTTGGTGAGAGGAAGTGGAAGAGTGGACATTGTTGATGAGCTCTTTATCACCTTGAGTGCCAGTGCTGATGACGAACTTTGCGTGTTTTTCGGCTAGCTTCTGCTCCTTCCATAGCTGATCAGTGGAGGCAAAGAAAGGCTTCATCTGTGCCCCAGAGGCTTGAAACACAATTTTCAGTTGGTGAGATGAAGATAAAATGAAGAGGACGATCGGAAAAGAGAGAAAAAGGAAATAGAGTGTCCAAATAATAGAGTGATTCTGACTTCTGTGGGTGAAGGAGAGAGAGACCCAGAAATAGATAGAAAAAGAGTTAATAGTCAATTTCGTCCTCGAAAAGTGAGCTCGATCTCCATTTTCGTCTCCAAAAGTCAAAATTAATAAAAAATGTCCTCGAAAGATATCTGTGTTGATCACATTCGTCATTCTGTCTTCTCGGTTGATGAGATGGCAAACGGCCACTTACGTGGCCCGTTAACTGCCAAGTTGGCCAACGCCAGGCTGTAGGATGTTGTTGCTGACAAGATAAGTTTTGTTTAATCAATCAAATTAGTCCTTCGAGTTTATAAACCCTAATCCCAATTCGAACGATAAATACATCGAGGTGATTACTTTCGATGGCAGTAGAGGTAAGTGGGAGGCGTAATCCTTGGCTGGTTGCGTGGATGGAGAGAGGAGATGGTGGTTGTGGTGGCGGTTTGTCACATGCATCGCACGACAGTCATGAATCCAGTGTTTCGATGCGAAGGAGGAAGGTGAATACTCATGATGGATCATGTTTCTGTGGGCTGAAGACTGTGATTAAGAAATCTGGGACAGCAGAGAATCCGAATAGATTGTTCCATGCATGTCCAAGGTACAGGGTGAGTGATGGTAAAGGAAGTTAAAGCTTTTTCATGTTCTTATATGCTGTTGGGTGTTCTCTGATTTTTTTTGTTTACTCCCATCTGAAATTGCAGAAGGGCAGTCACTGCAATTATTTTAAGTGGGTTGATGATGATAAATTTGAAGCAGTGGATGTGTGTGGTACAAAGAAAGATGCAGGAGCTGATATGGAGGTTGAAGGTGAGAATGATGAATGGAGGGTGAAAGTGGCATGGAAGTTGGGCACTTTGGAAGCTGAAGTTAGAGCTTTGAAACCGCTAATGATTTTGCTGTTTATAGTAGTTGTGATACTTTGTTGTTTCTTATGTACTTCTAAATGAATCCAGTTATCCTGTATGAACATGTAATGATGTATTGAAATTGTTGATTTGAATGGGAGTAGTTATTTGAAGTTGGAAGCAATTCCCTGTCAAATGTGGATAATTTTATAAAATTTGGCAATTAATTTTGTGTTTGCATGAATTATGTTGAGGCATAAACAAAATGAAAATAGTAAGTAATGTTAATCTTAATAGTAAGTTGTCATTGACGGCTAATTGTGACATTGTCTTAATAGAGAAATAGCAGAACAAAGTCATATGGTTCTTAACTGACAAATATATTGTCCAGTGACTAAATTACCACACACAAAAGCAACAATCAGAATGTTGTTTCATACACAAAATGAGTCAACAACTACACATTCCTAACAAATCAAACTTTTTCATCAGTCTTCCTTGGAGCCTTGAAGCCTGAAGTAGGCACAAAGGTCATGAATTTTTCCAGCCGCTTAGCAGTTCCAGAACTTGCCCTCTTAATGGTCTCAGCAGAAATAGCCACAGATCCAGAACTTGTCCCCTTAATGGTCATGAATCTTGTTACTCTGTATGCATTGGTATTTTCTTTCTTGTTATCACTATCTAGGTTCTTGGCTGGTTGAGAGGATGTTTTGGAATGATGTGGGGCTGTCTTCCCCTGATTGTTGGTTTTGGTTTGTTGAGGGTGGAGTTTTGTTGACTGCAAGGGAGTCTTTATGGACTGAGAGGTGGTCTTTGAGGCCTGATGTGTTGGTTTGGTGGGCTGAGAATAAGGTTTCTTGGGCTTACTGGGCTGTGAGGCTGGCTTTGTGGGCTGAGAATTGGGCTTACTGGGCTAAGCTTTGGGCCTACTGGGCTGTGAGACTGCCTTAGTGGGCTCAGAGATTGGTTTCTTCGGCTGAGGGTGGTTCACTATGGGAGTTTTCACAGGTTGGGAGTGGTGCATCTTGGCCTGGGAACTGAACTTCTTCTTCTTACTAGTTCCTGCTTCCAGAAGAGCTACACCTTCCCCTATATTATCCACTACACAGGGCTGTGAGATGCAGTCCTCAAAGTATAGGTTGATCAAATGGTGGTTCCTCCTACAATCCTTGCACATTGCAATCAAGTCAGCATCTGTCACCAACTTCTTCAACCCAGATGGAATCGGAACTCCAGGAACTTTCCACCAACAATTGCCAGCCTCAATGTATCCCAACTCCTTATAGTAACCCCTTACAAAAAAACACATCAAGTGTGTCTCCCTCAACACCCATTAATACCTCTGTATTATCAGGTTCATAAACCATGTCTCCATCCTCACCCGTCCTAAACAACCCACCATGGTGAAAAACAAAGGTCATGGGAGGACCCTCCATCTACAATGACAAACACGAAAACATCATAAACAAACATGACCAGCAACAACTGCTCTGTATCAATCACCACCTACTACACCCAGTTGGTACCAATCAACCTTTAACCCAAAAAAAAAAAAAACATACAACAGAACCATCACTAAATTCAAACATTACTGACTACTATCACAGAGCCATACAAAGTAACACAACCTCACACACGAAAATGCTAAAACAACACTAATAAACCCTAAATCAGACGAACATTAACACCACCACAGTAACAATACACACATCACAGAATAACAAAAGAAATCATATTATGAGTTCAATCCTTACCTCTCAACGTCTCAATGCCTTCTTTTACTAGCAATGCTGCTCCAGTATAACATCTACTCTGCATTCAACGGCCAAAGTCTTTCCACTGTAATCGTCGAGGAGCACTAACGATCCTTGTCGGGGTGGTGCAGAGCTTCGGTCAAACGCTTAGGGCATACCTTGTGGGAGACGACACATTTTGGAGTGAAAGACACAACGATGGTTGATATGAGACAGGGGTAAGGCATCGCAACGTTTCAAAACCTCTTCAGAAGACAATACGGCGACGTTTCAACGCTACTGGCTCACTCAACCAAAACGACGTCGTCCTACTTCACTGCCAAGTTGGCAGTTAACGGGCCACGTAAGCGGCCGTTTGCCATCTCATCAACCGAGAAGACGGAAGGACGAACGTGATCAACACAGGTATCTTTCGAGGACCTTTTTTATTAATTTTGGCTTTCGGGGACGAAAATGGAGATCGGGCACATTTTCGAAGACGAAATTGACTATTAATTCGATAGAAAAAAAAGGATTGAAATTTGAAATTTTTTTGAAGAATTGCGCCCAAAATTTGATCCCGCTCAAATTATTGCAGTACGCTCCATTACCCTTCCATCGTTTTGGGATTGATGATGCTCTAACATGCGTTAAACACAACAGATAAGAAGGTACCTTAGAATTTGGGGAAAAATTGCTGCTTCTTTTCCTCTTCTCCATTAGGAACAATGAGTTCTCAATCCATTGTTAACCCCAATCATCCAATCAAAAGTTAACATTTCCGTTTTTTTCTGCTAGATAGTGGTTTTGGGATTGCTGCGAGAATGACTCTCTTCAACCCGCTGGGTAAAGATCTCCTCCAATAACCTTCCAGCAGCTGAAAATTTTTTACCGAGGAGCAAAACACAAATTGAAATACAATTGTCTTCCCCATTTTAGTTTTAGAAAAAAAAAGTAGGAACAGTGAAATTTTGGCCAACTGTCGATAGATTGGGTAGTAGCTTACTGTTGGGACTACCCAACTTTATAATAATAAATAGATATATAAAATATATATTAATTATTAACGAAATACTAATGTTCTGAAAACTTTCTATACAGTATACATTATACCTACCCTTCTACTTCTACCCTGTTTTTTTTACCCGTAACTTGCATTACATGATACATATTTTTTAACTTCTATCCTATATATAAATACAAACCTAACCTATTGTGTTGCAACACAGAACTCTTCATAAATTCTATCATTCGAAAACTGTCTTTTCTTCCTTATAAATTTCTCATAAACTTCTCATCAATTTTTTGACTCCACAACTTGTGTAAAAACATATAAATTAGTCCATGGAGGGACAATACGAGAATAATAACCGTAACCTCACGTATCCCGTCAAAATAAGTTAGGGTCAGTGATTAAAAAAGTGAAAAAGCAAATATATTTGGCACGACCTTTAATTATGGTGAATTTCCTTAATTTCACCATTGAACTTATTTCAATAATGTTCGTTGGTCAGATAAGCGTGCAATCAATAACGTGAGACGGTTTCAATTCTCTCTACATTAATCTCTTAACACTCTCCAGCGTTTCCATCGCCACTTCCTTTACTTCTATCACTGGCATCGGTTTAGTTCCTTTTACATTAATCTCTTAACACTCTTTTTACGGTTTCACCAATAGAATTTTTCTCCTCTTCTTTTCGTTTATAATTTGAATTTGATTCCTCTTGTTAAAAAATATTTCAACACCAATCAGAGATGGTTACACCCTTCCATGGCATGGAAGCAATTACTTCATTGCCAACTGTTCCTTTTGAATCAACTAACTTTGTGTTCAACTCCTTGTTGGTTTCATATAATGACAGGTGGAAATTGCAAGTGGGTTGAATACCTTGTGTGGCCAATCATATGGAGCAGGACAGCATCACATGTAGGCATACACCAGCCATGCTTGTTCTTACCATCCTTTGCGTACCCATCTCTATTGTTTGGGCAAACACAACATCCATTTTGATTTTATTTGGCCAAGATCACGAAATCTCCACAGAAGCAGGAAGATATGTTCAGTCATTCCATACCTTTTGCTTCTAGTGTTCTCCAGTGGCAGACTAGATTTCTACCGACACAGAACATTGGAGTTCCAACGATGCTCATCTCTGGAGTAGCTACTGCACTGCATGCTGCTTTACTTTGGGCGTTAGTGTTAAAAGATGGCTTCGGGAGTACGAGCTGCCTTATCAAATTGTATTGTATATTGTATTGGGTGAATGTTATACATAAAGTTTCTATTAGATGTTCACAAACTTGACTGGATTTTCATTCGAGGCATTTCATAACATTCTTCTTTTTTGAAACTTGCTATTCTTTCTTCTGTGATGGTTTGGTAGGTTTCTATTAACTGTTGCTTTCCTCACAGTTACACTGTTTGGTAAGTTTGAGACACCAAATTGGGTTGTATTTTAAGTTCGACTATACTTATATTTTAGGCAACCAAAAGCGAATAATAAAGGAGACAATGAGGACAAGTAGAATAAGAATATGCAGTAGGTTCATAGAAGGGACAAAGACTCCTTCCAAGCAATGCCTCCAGAGAAAATTACATCATGGGATGAACCAAGCAAAAACATCCAATTAGTTCGGTTAAATAACTCTAAAGTTATTATCATTTGCCGCTATTATACATCATTCCGATAGTAAACATCTGAACCAACTTCAATTTAATTTCACAAGGCACACAATAAATTGTTTGTTATTGCAAGATGTAATCTGGACTCCACTGAACATTGTTTTCCCTCAAGTACAAATGTTTTGTGCCACATGATGACTTCTTTGTTCATCATTTATTCTGTACACTACTTGAAAAACAATGGATAAATATAACAACAAAACAAAAAAGACTCATCCGTGAACAGGTACTTATATTACTGGTGCAATAGCTCAAGGGCTTTCTGCAATGTAGGCCTAAACCTATTGAGTTCTAGCATCACATTCTGTTGTTCCAAATACACAGACTTGAATCTTTCCCATCCAAGTTTCCCAATGGATGGGGGGTGCTTTATGATCATGTGATCTTGTGGATATTGCTGAATAAGAGTGCTTTCTTCTACACTTATCTTGTAATCCAAGTACTTTAGTCCCATATTCTTTGAGGGCAATTCAAAGTCATATTTGGCAAGCCATTCGAAACCACCATGAGGAACTACTTGTATCAAAACTGCATTCTCAGGAAGGAAAACAATGTTAGTGAGGCCAGCTCCATGAACTCCCAACAGCACATCACAAGAATTCACCACATTTGCAAAGTTTGACATGCTTCCACCAGCTTCCATTACAATCGCCTCGAATCCCATGCTTCTAGCCATATTTGCTATTTCAGCTGTGTTAGTGAATGATCTTGTTCTTCTTCTTGAAAGAATCAAAAGCCTTGGCTGCTGCTTCTTATTCTTATTATTCTCATCTTCACCCTCCTCTCTCAATTTGATTGCATGAACTCTCTTCAGTGAATAAGAGTCTCTCAGAAAACTCCTGAAGTCTTTGATGGAATAGGAGTACTTTTGAGGGTCAATGCTTAGTTCTTTCGGATACCTTTTGAGACCAACATTCACACCTGGGAAGCAGTGAACTTTGTCATCTTTGTCAATGTTCAAGACCTCATAATTGGACAGCTTACTGAGAATTGCTTGGTACTTAGAAATCCACCAAGGACGCATTTCGGACACGACAAATTTAACTTGTCCATTGAATTGTCTAGAAGTCAGAAACAGTGGGATGATGATGTCTGTGAATTCATGGAAGTGGTTGCCAATATAGCCTGAAGTAGAGAATATCACAGCTGGAATGCTGTGATGTTGTGTGCACTGTGGGAATTTCATGCCATCTTTCACTGCCTTTATTGACCATTCTCTTACACGCCTCATTGCTTCTGCATCGTCCTTTCGCGCATAAGGCCTTATGGTCCACGAGGAGTTTTCTGGCAAGATTGTTGTTTCAGGTGTCACAATGTAAACAGAGGAGGATTTTCCATGGACTCTGATATCTCCCTGTACTTGGCAAAAATTTGTCCTTTCTTCTGAAAAGCATCCTTGTTCCATTTTCTTTGTTTCTGTCTCTTCAACTGTAATTGAAGAAGTTTCTGTCAAAATTATTGGCCTCGTCACCATTATTCAAGTTTTCAAAATCATTTGCCTCATCACAATCAAATTATAAATGGACCTGAATCAATGTCTTACCTCTGGCTATTTGTGGAAAGCTGCTAGTTTCATTCAGCATCAGCATTTTGGTGTCAATGCTGACATAGAGCTTCAGCTTCACTGTAGAGAAACAGAAACAAGAAGTAAGAACTAAGAAATGAACATGAGTAATCCACCATGCATGTATGTTTATTAAGAGCTAAGAGTTGAGGACTCACAATCATGAATAGAACCTATGTAAGGCTTAAAGACTCTGCAAAGACTCAAAACTATTATTAAGCATCCCACAAATGCTCCATATCCCAATTTTTTCTGCTCATAACGGCTAAAGCTCTTGGCAAATATTGAATTGTACATCATTTTGGAATTTGGATGGATATGATCAGATAATACCAATCAATCTTATGCAGCTCTGAGCACTGAGGAGACTAACTAAAATGCTGTCTCACATTAACAAATTGAAGCCATTTATGCTTAGTGGATCACCATTCACAACTAGTATGTTGGCCTCCACATACTTTCTTGAACCAGGAGGATCCTCTATATACTAATATAGTATTCCCTAGGAATGAATATGATTATTTGGTTGACTGTTTAGACATGGAATCCCTTACAATCATTACTATTAGTTAGCTTGTATTCTTTATTTCTATTTCTTTTTTCATGTATCAACCAGCTTGAACTGCCTGCAGGGCCCACTTTGAAAAATATTAACCAACTACAGCTTCTTTAAAATTTTTTGATTTTTTCATATCATCAATTATTGCAATCACCCTGAGTTAGTACCACTACTAGCTAGCACTACACTTCCATAGTTGGTGTCACAAAGTTATTTTTACTTATAGAATCAACCTCTGCATGAAGAAAGGCACTTCAGTTAACGTAAGAAACAAAAAACCAAGGACACACACAAAATGATTAAAGTGTAGCATGGACGGATGGACCAATTTATAATTAGAATAGTATATTGAATATAACCTAATAGATGAACGTGGCATCATATATAAGAAGCGTTTACAAAAGTTAAATTAGATTGTCGGCAGGAATTGAATTGAAGCTGGTTTTAATTAATAAATTAACGTTAATTGTAGAAAGAGAATACATTCAAATGAAACAAGGCGTTTGGTAGCAGAGAGTAAGACATGTTAACAAGCTTAGTATTTTTCTAATTGTTTTTGTACAGTAGGGTGGGGTGCATGATGAAGCAGAAGTAGTAGGGGCTTTCCAATGGTACCATATGTTTGATTTCTTGTAGAGGAATGCGTGTGCCTCATAAAATAATTAATTAGTATTTTTTTATTTTCCAAGTTAGGTAGAATTGTTAATTTGGATTTGGTTATCTCGGAGTGCAACCACCCTAGTCCTTAGCAGGTTGAGACACACGGAGGGATGCACGTATAGGAACTCAACATATTTAGAAGCAAGGTATCGAATAATCCAAACACAAAACACTCAACTAACAAATCATTGACCTTTATATTTTGTTACATCGCATGCCAATTTTGATCTTTATAGTTATAGATTATAAGTCAGCGTTAGGTAGTAAATTGTGGGAGTAGGAGCATACATAATATATATATATATATATATATAACTACAATGTGCCCTCACAGTGCGAATGTCCGATCAACAATGTTTCTGAGTTTTTTCGTTTTAATTCCACTCGTGGTTTTAAACGTAAATTGGTTCGAATTACTATGTTTTCTTTTAATCAATTTTTGTTAGGACAGGGATCGCCGGATGGAAAAAACATATTAGTTCTCCCTAAACTTAAATTTAAAGCTATTTCAAAGTCACTGCATCATCTCTTATATGATTGGTCTAATTGGTTGACTAAGTTATAAATAAAATAGTTATATAAAGTTCTATTTTTTAATAATAAATAATTTTTTAATTATATTTTTTAATTATTTTTGTATTTTAATAATTTATTAATTAGTTTGTATTATATTTTTAAGTATGTTTTTAAAAATATTAATAAATCAAATAATTATGATAAATAGAAAGAAGGACAATTTATAAATGGAAGATGAAGTTACTCAAATATAACATTTTAGAAAACCAAACGCAATCGCAACATTCCTAACTATATGTAAACTGTGACACTCTAACGCGGATTCAACTTACATGTAAACCGTTAGATTCTGTCGTGGTTTACGTTCAAATCGTGTAAACACATAAACCGCTACATCCTCTAGCAGTTTATGAAGAGGTACGCAGTGAGAGTATTCCACGAGACTTTGTCGCGAATTATGAAGGATGTGGATCACTATAAAAATCGCGTGAGGTTATAGCGGATTTTATTTCATAAGGTTTGAAAGTGAGATAGAGAGAGAAAGTACAGAGGAGTTAGAGAGAAAAGATTAGGTTTAGGGTGAGTTTATTGGAGAAGTATTATTAAGCGGAACCATGAAAGATGAAAGGCGCTTGTACCAGCTCAACAGCGTTACTCACGTAGCCGGAATCATCAATGAAGAAGTAAGTTTTTTTATTCTCTTTCTATTAGATAATATCCATATTTTTTTGTGACTATCCGTATATTTTATTTAATCTTAAGGAAGTTATTTATTAATTAGGAAAATAGAACCTTGGTTTATTTTGAGTTTGAAAATTAAAATTTAAAATTTAAATTTAAATGTAGAGAATTTGAAGTTAAATATTTAAAAACTAAGATTGAAATTTGAAATGTAGGATTTATGGCTTGATGTTAGTTTTTGCAATAGTTATCAACTTTTTGAAAATTTGAAGCTTAAATTTTTGGAGGTACAAAGCTTACTAATAGAAATTTAAAATTTACATTTTGACTAAATCTTGTGAGGGCTTAAATTAATCAGGTGTTCTTTATTTTTGTCACAATATGCAGTCAACTCGGTGTATTTATAGCGTTTGCAGGCAACAGAATATGCTGTTACATGATAGGATCATATCTTATTTGGAGAGGGTTGGGTTGTACCACCTGTCTAGGCTGAACGCGCATTGGTTCTGATTGGATGAGCCTCTGGTCAGCGCATTTATTGAGAGGTGGCGGCTTAAGATTCACACTTTCCATGCCGTTCGAAAAGTGCACTATCACGCTCCAAAATGTGGCATATCAACTGGGACTGCCCGTGGATGGACAACCTATTTTTGGGTGCCTGACTGACTTCCACTTGCATATCAAGGGGTCAGGCCGGCGTGGGAGTAGTTCCAGGAGTTATTTGGTGAGCTTCCGCCATCGGATAAGGTGAAGCAGTCCACGGTCCACTTCACATGGTTCCATGAGAGGTTTAAGGTGTTACCGGCTGATGCTTCTGAGGAGACTGTGCGCATATATGCACGTGCATATATTATGATACTTTTGTTGACACAGTTGTTCATGGACAAGAGTGGGAATTGAGTCCACCTTTGGTGGTTGCCATTTGTGGCGAGACTGGACAATATTGCCATTCTCAGATTCCTGACTACCAGCTGCCGATCGACCTTAATGAGCGCGCAGGCACCCCATACGACACTTGGTTTGGTATGAGGGAACGTCGTCATCTGCATTTGAAGTGGGTCCACAGGATGCTCTACCCAAAAATCAGCGAGCGACTAGAGTTAGGTGTCTCACTCGATGTGGCACAGGCTTGCACCTACTTGGTCCATTTGGGGACGATCATCATGATGATGGTGACCAGCAGTAGCAACCTTTGTATTGCTTCCGACCGTTATATTTGTATGACTTATGACTTATTTATTTTGTGTTAGTGTTAATACCTTATGATTATTATATTTGTATGACTTCATACATTTTGCATCATGGGTTGTTACTATTATACTAGTATTCATGAATTTGTTCCAAAGTACCAAGTCCTTCATAATCCGCGACAGGGTCTCGCGGAATACCCTCACTGCGTAACTCTTCATAAACTGCTACAGAGTGTAGCGGTCTATGTGCTTGCACGCTTTGAACGTAAACTGCGACAGGATCTAGCTGGTGTCGCGGTTTACATATAGTTAGGAATGTTGCAATTGCATATAGTTTTCTGAAATGTTGTATTTGCGTAACACTATCTTTCATTTATTTTATATATGCAAATTGCCCTAGAAAAGAATATGTTATGACCAATAAAAATATTTTATATTTTTTAATTTATAGATGTTCAATAAAATTTAATATTTATTTTAATAATTGTATATAATAAAAAATAAATTAATTTAAATAAATAAATATAAAGATAAATAAATATAAAAATATTAAAAATTTTAGATTATATATATATATATATATATATATATATATATATAATTAGCATATATAGTAGCAAAGATAAACCTAGTGTAATAGCCTAATAGCAAAAGAAAATCTAAGTTTCTCATTTTTCAAGAATATTTTGAAATTAATTCCAAAATCTCTAACGTTAGATTATTGGTGTACTAGAAGCTTCTTAAACGTAAAGGGCCTTACATTATACTCTACACAATACTGAGATCTATTGATCCATACATATTGGGCTTCCATTTTTTCTTCTTTTACGTCCTCGTCTCCTCACCCAGATACTCACCCTTGTCCCTTAAGATTACTAAAGGCGAGTTCTTTCATACAGAAAGATTGCATTCCGAAATCCGAATTTTCCGAAATGCTTCAGCACCCAATGGAATATGGACAAGTATTATCATGTCACATTAAATAGGACAGTTGAATGACTCATGGCTTATAAAGTATGTCGCACTAGAATTTGATGGGAAATTAAAGATTGGGTTGGACATATCTCAGGTATTTGTTGTTTCTGCAGAAATTTCATCTCTTCTTCAGCTCATAGTAATGAAAGAATAAAACAAATTATTCTAACAAATTCCAGTTTTGTAATGTTAGTTGGTTCTTGTTGCACATGGTTTACTGTTAGTTTGCTATAGTTTATTAGTTGAAAGTTGAAACACATTCTTAATTTACTTGACATAACATGTTAGCCGTTGAATTTCTTGTTCATTTCCAATCTAATTGTTACTGATACTTAACAAATTAGTATTTAAAAAGCTTTGAGTATTTTGACCCATGCATATGGATATTAAGTATTTTGAAGCACACATATGGATATTGTTATATGCTTTATTTTGTTACAATAAAATCGCCAGCTTCTTCTATTCGATTTGATTTTCCAGCAACGGAACCGCTTATACAAGGTAGGGATATTATGGCTGTACACTCTGAGTCAGGTTCGCAGGAGAAGAAATAAGGCAATGGATTGAATGAGTTACTGATTTGTATTGCCGAGAACATGCAGAACAACATAAAGATTATCTATTACAGGTTTGTTTCTATAGTAGATAGATTTAATATACTATCTTGAATACATTTATACAGCCAGGAGTATTATATTTGGGATGGACTACTAAGTAGCAACAATGGTTTGCCTCTTTTCTTTCTCTACCAGCTTATTTGGGATGGTGATTTTGGTATGGATTCCAATGTGTGGTTCTACTGGAGTGCTTGAAATGCATATATAAAGCACTCTTACGAAAAGGAAAAAGAGTGAAAAAGATAGTGTTATATGCCTTATTTAGTTTTTGTTCTTGTTAAGGAAACTTGCTGACAAGGTTGCAGCTGCTGACTATTATGTGAATCTGAAAAATAACTTGCAACATTTTTAGCGACAAATAGGTACTTAAATTTTCTATGTAAGTCTTAAGAAGAAAGGTGTATTAATGACTAGTCAAACCATCTTGTGGTTTTATTGATGGATGGAACATTGATATGGCATTTGCAGTTTGTGGGACTACACAAACATTGTCATGAATTTCCTCTCTGGATCCAGTGAGGTAGATGGAAGTAAAAGTTTTGCCTGGCTTCAATCCTTCGATGTTGTTATCACTGGCAGGTCATGTTCTTTTCCAAGGATCTGTATTTGTTTATGTTTGTTTGGGCACATCATTCTGGATATTGTGAATTTTTTTCCTATATTATCAAATTATAGAATTTTCATTTCCACAACATGCAAGCTTTGTTACGTCCCTGCATTATTTTGTGCATTGTACTTGCAATTTGTTTTCCTTTGATGAGATATCATGTATCACACATTTTACGAACTAGATAATTTAAAAGAAACATATAAGTTAAAACTTAAAACATATTTTTATGAGAATATAACATGACTTTTTCCTTGTTAACCCAATCAATTCTTCAATTCATGCAGTGCAAAGCCAGGATTTTTTCATGAGAAAAATCACGCCAACCTATTTGGGGTTGTTCCTGAGACTGAAATGCTTCTCAATACAGATAATGGCTCTCCTATGTCTCAGGTTAGCAGTACAGCAGATTATATTATTGATTTCTTCAATGGTCTTGTGGGTTGATTTAAGAACTCTAGTAATTGTGGGTTGCTGTTATACCGAAATTTCTTGTGAAAATTTGAATGCTTTTACATGTAAGTTCTGTATGTTGGGGATCACATTTACGGAGCTATACTACGCAGCAAAAGGTTCTTGGTATATCATATGATTCCAGATTCCTTCCATCTATTATATTAAATATACTTTTGCATTCAGTTCTATTAACTAGTCTTTTATGGCATCTCTTCTAGCTATGATCTGAGGAATAGTACAGATACATAAAAATCTGAGACTAAAATTGATGAAATTTTTCAATAAATGAATCAACTCGCTGCTTGCTTATGTAGAATTCCTTCTTTAAAAATTTATTTGTATTCGCGGATTCTCGAAGTAACTTATATCTTATTGTGATGCTATGTGCTCAACGAGCAGGCTGGAGGACCATGCTTGTAATACCAAAGCTTGAGAAGGAGGTTCAACTTCTGTGGGAGTCAAGAGATACCCGCAAGGTACATTTAGATTTTATTATATATATATTTTTTAATTTTATTTTTGTTATTTTGAAAATTTTGAACAAATGGCCAGGATAAATTAGTCCATAAAGGATTTTAGTTATGCTACACTGCTAGAATTTTAACAGAGGTCAAGTAAAGTCAATTGTTATCATTCAATAGAATAAAGTGGTAGGAATGCTACGCCTACCTAAGAATCAACAATCATATCAAATTTTTTGGTTTGGTATTATAGTTCTGGTTGTCTATCATTTTTAAGAATAATCTTTAATAGGTATTTGATGCTTTTAATAAGGCATAATTTTGAATTCTTATCCCCCTTGTTGATTGACAATTAACAAGCCAATACACATTCAGGAAGAATTTTACATATATAGTCTTGTACAGGAACTTCAATTCCTGAGGAGCTAGCGTGATCGCATTGAAGATGAGATACATCATTTGAAGTGGTCTCTCAAGTTAGTATAACACTAGACCTCTCATAAGTCCTACTCATTTTCTGTCTGCGGTCTTAGAGTAGTGCATTATTTTTCAAATTCAAAAACTTAGTAATGCTTTTTTTTCTACTTCAGTTATAGGGGAAAAGTTGAATTGTGACTATACCGAAAATTTTCCAAATATATGAAGAGATTATAAGCATAAAGGATTTTTCTATACACACCAAGTTCAATGGTAATAATTATACTTGATTCTTAAAAGTTGAACTATATGCTATGATTCCTTATGTTTTAATTAGATTTCTTGTGAGGAGAGAAGAATAATAGTTAATTTTGATTTTATTTTTTCCCTTTTGTTTTACCATTTTATTTTGCAATTGAGCCTATCTTGAGTGAAAATCTACTTCTTGGCTTTGATTCAAGATTCAAGTTCATGCTGCAACAGTGGTGAGTAATGAACATTTTATTTTATGTCTTTTTTAAGTTAATATTTTAAAATGTGGAGTATTTTTGTTTAGTTTGATATATTTATTTTCACGTACTTTAGTACTTTAAGTAAGTGCTTTGTTGACTTCACAACCTCTTTAGATAGAGTCGTTTTGTATTGTTCAATATTTTTTTAGTAAATAATTTACAAATAAGTGTTTTTTTAGTTAATATTTTAGAATTATCTACGAGTTTAATATTGTTTATTTAGTGTTTTTTTATGTTAATATCTCAAGTTTAATATGATGTAAAGAAAATAGGATATAGTAAAGAAAAAATGATATAAACTATTGTAGTTGGTTAGGTTTTTTTAAGCTCGTGTATGAAATTGCGGCGGCGGTTCAGAACCGTCGTATTTTTTTTTAAAAAGCACATAAATTTGTGACAGTTGTGTAACTGTCGCAATTATTTTTTAAAAATCTGCTTACTAAAAGCAAAATCATCAACCTGATTAGCAGCGGTTGTGCTAGCGGTTCGTAAAGACCGCCGCAAAATCAAATGGCCATGCCCTAAACTGCAATGGAGCTACATGTATGTCGTTTTGCGGCGGTTTAATTCCCCAAAAAACCGCCACTATTTACCGGTTCTCTTGTGGTGTATCTACTACAATTAAGTAGGGTGTGAGCCTAAAATACTCAATTTTTACACCGGTCACATTTTAGTGATTTAGTAATTAAGATGTAAAATTCGAATAAGTAATTTTTTTTACACCCTTCAATGATTAATAGGGTAAATGTAACAAAGCATTAAATTGTTATACCCTATAATAATTTATTATAAGTCGAGTTTGATCTTAGTTTATATCTATCTAATTTGACTTATTTACCAGCCTACTTATATTATAACCAAAAATAAATATACAATAACAATATATGCTTAATATATTATAGTTAAAATTTTATTATCTCCTCATTATATTATTTTTGTTAATTATTACATGCTACTTGAGAAATTTAATTAAGATTTAAATCTAATTATAAAATTGTTAAACTATTATTATTTATTTTTTATTAACAACAGAATAAATATAGAAAAACCTATAAAGTAATTACTTTAGAGTGAAAAACACCAATATATGAGTATTTAATAATTAATTATCATTAAATATATCATGTAATCTTGTAGAGTAAAAATATAAAATACTTTTTTTTGGTAACTGAAAATATAAAATACTTATTATGTTCAAAAGTGAATATATTAATTTTAGTGAATAAAAACATGTTTTCTATAAGGCAACAAATACTATATATGGATCAAAATAAATTTTATATTTGTTTAATAGTGCAAATTTGCATATTAGTTAAATGAAATTTTATGCTCTTCCGTTCTTCTCTTCCTTTGATGCTCTGTGTGCTGATTTTTGAATGTGAAATTGTGAATTGATTAATGGAAATCAAATTATTGATTTTGTGCTGCTGCTCTTTTTTTAATTCTTGAAATTTTTGTTGATATTTTCTTGCTGCTGCTAAAAATGGAAATCAAATCATTGTTGAAATTTTTGTTTAGCTTTATTGATCTCAGGTTTAGTGTGATTAGGGATTACTTGTTGCTGTTTTGTAATGTTTGTTGCTGAATGCTAGAAATGGAAATAAAATCAAATGCTGTTTGTTGCTGAATGATAATTTTTGTTGCTGAATGCTGTTGGTAGTATTAATTTTGTGCTGCTATTAATTTTCTGGCTGTGTTGCTGTTGCTATGGGTTCTGGTGTGCTGTTGTGTGTTTTGTGGCTCTGCTGTGTTGATCATCTTTCTCAATTCTTAATGTTCACTCTTCACTCTTCACTTGGGTTGTGTTGATCAGCTTTCTCAATTGTCAATGTTCTTTATCAGAACTGAGAAGGAAAATGGCCATCTAAACCAGCAAAAGGATTTCCGCAGCGTCAGCGTGTGCTTACACTCGCAGGAACAAGAAAACTAACTCTTTTTTTGTCTGCCCTCTGGTACCTCTTCATCTTTCCTCCTATTTCTGCACCTGTTCATTGTATAGTAAGTCAACTCTTTGGATTACTGCATAATTGAATTGGAGATTCAAGAGACAGTTGATTTCTTAATACTGAAAATTCACTCTTAGTTTTGATCTAATTGTTTTGTTTAGTAGGAACTAATAGAATCTCTTCATGGCTTTATCATTGTTGTTTTCCAAGTTATACCAGTTTCTTGTAAGAGAATTAAAGCTAGTTAGTCTTACCTTCAATTTTGCACAAATAGGAATATGTAAATAGGTTATTTTATCAAAACTATAGTTACAATTAGGAAGTTTAATTTAATAATATATGATGCAGATAAGTCTATGGTACAGATATTTGAGTAGAAACAAAGTATTTGTACATTATAGCTTGCATATGTTGCGGAATAGGATAATAACAATTAAGAGTATTGAGTATTGATATATATGTTATCTCTCTTTGAAATGTTACTTTCTATATTTACTGTTTTGGTTGAACTCTTCATATAAATTAGTCTATGGAGGGAGAATAAGAGAATAATACCTGTGTCTCTGTTAAGTCTAAAAAAAAAAACAAGTGAGAAAGCAAATGTGTGACCTTCAATTACGGTAAATCTTCTTAATTTCGTCGTTGAACTTATCTCCACAATGTTTGCGGGCCATGTCAATGTATTGGCTCTCTCCGGCGTTTCCATGACCACTTCCTTTTCTTCTGTCACTAGCATTGGTTTAGTGGTCAGTTCTCTTTACATTTATCTTTTAACAATCTTTTTACGGTTTCACTAATCGGATTTTTCTCCTCTTCTTTTTTTTCGTTTATAATTTGAATTTGTTAAAGAATATTAAATAAATATAATCCGAGAAGCATCCGATATTCTCAATCAGACCCGGTTACACCCCTCCATGTCTTGGAAAGGGGTTACTAATTCATTGCCAACTGTTTCTATTGAATGGACTAACCTTGTGTTCGACTCCTTATTACTTTTATATAATAACAGATGGGAATGGCAAGTGCCTTGGACACCTTTTGTAGCCAGTCATATGGAGCAGGACAGCATCACATGTTAGGCATACAAGCTCAAAGAGCCATGCTTGTTCTTATCATTTTATGCTAGAGCCATGCTTGTTCTTATCATTTTATGCTTGTTGCATAAAATGATAAGAACAAGCATGGCTCTTTGAGCTTGTATGCCTAACATGTGACACTGTCCTGCTCCATATGACTGGCTACAAAAGGTGTCCAAGGCACTTGCCATTCCCATCTGTTATATATGAAAGCAAGTTGAACACAAGGTTAGTCCATTCAATAGAAATAGTTGGCAATGAATTAGTAATCGCTTCTACTTTCTAAACCATAGAGGGGTGTAACCGGGTCTTATTGGTGTTGAAATATCGGAAGGGTTCATTTAGGATTATATTTATTTGATACTTTTTAACAAATTCAAATTATAAATCAAAAGAAGAAGAGAAAAATCCAATTGGAAAAACTGTAAAAAGGGTGTTAAGAGATGAAAAGGGAACTGACCATTAAGCCAGTCACAAAAGAAAAAGAAGTGGCCATGGAAACCCCCGGAAAGTTAATTCGCTGACATGGCCACAAACATTATAGAGATAAGTTCAATTGCGACATTGAGAATAGCCACTACTATCAAAGGTCCTGCCAGACATAACTGCTTCTCTTTTATCATTGTCATCAGCTTTAACGAATTCGAATATACATGCATTGTTCTTGGCCATAGATGAGAAGCTTATAAAGAGGATTATGTTATGGCTGGCATATCATGCATGTTGCATGATAAAGGATTAAGGGAAGATGGGAGGCAATTAGTTAAGCTGTGTAAAGTATATTGGAGAGTAAAATTTGTCTTATTATGAAACTAGAAATGCATGTAGTTATCATGGGTGGTGTGGTTCTTGGATTCTAATATTCTTACATATATATATATATATATATATATATATATATATATATATATATATATATATTTTGTTAAAATATGGTGCTTGCTGATTAAAATATTTTAAAATTACATTTAACTAGTATGCAAATTTGCACTATTAAACAAATATAAAATTTATTTTGATCCATATATAGTATTTGTTGCCTTATAGAAAACAGTTTCTATTCACTAAAATTATTATATTCACTTTTGAATATAATATATATTAAGTATTTTATATTTTTACTCTCTACAAAATTAAATGATATATTCAATAAATAATTAATTATTAAATACCCATAAATTGGTGTTTTTCATTCTAAAGTAATTATTTTATAATTTTTATATTTATTCTGTTGTTAATAAAAAATAAATAATTATAGTTTAATAATTTTATAATTAGATTTAAATCTTAATTAAGTTTTTCAAGTAGCATGTAATAATTAACTAAAATAATATGATCAGGAGATAATAAAATTTTAACTATAATATATTAAGCATATATTGTTATTGGAGTTAATAATCAAAATCATTCCTAAAGGATACTTCGATTTCTATTTTTGTCTTCGAAAAGATAACCAACGTTAGTCCTTCTGTCATCTCCTGCGCTAAGGTAGCTAATGTTCGTTGATATGGCCTGTTAACTATCAGTGTGGCACTCGCTTAGTGTACCTTTTTGTTGCTGATAAGATAAGTTTATTAGATTAATTCAAATTAGTCCTTAAGTCCATGAACTTTAATTCTAAATTCAATCATTGGTTGCTTTGGTGCTCTGGTCCCTCTTCTCTCACTTTCATCTCCCCTCTTCCTCTCACTTCCATCGCTGCTCTTGGAGCAATTAATTCAAATTATAGCTATATTGAATCCTCTCCTCAGGCCATTGAAGCAACTCAAAAGCTTCCTCAAGATTCTACCGCAACATGGACTTTAGTGAATCTCTCATTTGGACAGTTTGTTATGAAAGTTAAAGACAATATTACCAGAAACCATCGAGAGGAAAGCTCCAGGATAAAACAGAAGAAAAATTGATCTTTTAATAAGGTGATTTTGACTCAAAATTCTAGAAAGGAACCTGCTTTCCGTCTGTGCAAGGGGCGAAGAGACACCATAGCAGTATCGATTTTGGAAGCTCTAGCCTCAAGCATTTTCCACGCATTACTGAAAACAAATAGGAGTAGCATCATAGAGTCCATAAATTTGGAGATAAATCTGCATTGAGGGAATAGCTGGAGCAACAGAGACATGAAGGAATATCGATTCGGAGATGATGTAATGGGATGAAGCAGTAGTGTCGAGGAGGAAAAAGGAAGCACTACCACAACCGAGTGGATTGCCGTGCGTGGTGGTGAAACGAGACAGGACCAGAAGCGGGAGAACTGCGATAGAATCTACGGCGAGGAGCGGCGTTGATAATAGACTTTGTTCTACGTTGGGCGATGGCTACGATGCAAACGAACGTCAATGCGCAGACGGCAGCAAGGACAACCTGGGAACATAGAATCTTCTATGGAGGTGTGGTTCGATTCCTTTGGATTTGGGATTAGGGTTCATGGACTTAGGGGCTGATTTGAATTGATCTAATAAACTTAACTTATCAGCAACAATAGGGTATACTAAGTGAGTGACACTTGGCAGTTAACAGGCCATGTCAGCGAACGTTAGCCATCTCTGCGTAGGAGATGATGGAAGGACTAACAGACCACATTGATTATCTTTCGGAGACAAAAATGGAGATCGAAGTACCTTTCAAAGACAATTTTGACTATTAATTCATTGTTATTGTATATTTATTTTTTATATATAATATAAGTAGGCCGGTAAATAAGTCAAGTTAGATAGATATAAACTAAGATTAAACTCGACTCATAATAAATTATTGTAGGATATAATAATTTAATACTTTGTTGCAATCACCCTACTAATCGTTGAAAGGTGTACAAAAAATTACTTATTCAAATTTTACATCTTAATTACTAAATCACTAAAATGTGACGGGTGTAAAACTTGAGCATTTTAGGCTCACACCCTACTTAATTGTAGTAGATACACTACAAGTAGGGTTGGAAGTGAGTCAAACTAGCTCATAAGTCAGTTCAAGTTCGACTCGTTAATAGTTCGATAAGTTAAACTCGTGAGCTGGTGAGCTGAGCTTGAGCCTAAAATTAAGCTTATAAATTAAATGAGTCGAGTTTGAGTTTGGATAAACTCAGCTCATTGGCTCGTGAGCTGGCTCGATTATATATAATATTAAAAATATAGATTAAATGCGTATAAGATATTCGTATTAATAATTTTATATATTGTCTATCTATCAATTATAAACTTTTTATTTATATCCTACATCAAAATTATATATAAAAAATGACTATAAAATTTTAAATAATTAAAAATATTAATATATATGTAAAATTATATATTACTATTATATAATTTTGATGTAGGATATAAATAATAAGTTTATAATTGATAGATAGACAATATATAAATTTATCTTTTTTAATATTTTTCTAATATATATAAATTATAATTTATTAATATAGAATTATAGATTATGTTTCTATTATTTGAGTCAGCTCATGAGCTCGAACCAGCTTGTGAGCTTTTGTTGAGTCGAGCTTGAGCTTACAATATAAGCTCGATTGTTAATGAGTCGAACCGTGAGCCAAACTTAATTTTCGTGAGCGAAACTTAAGCTTGGCTAGCTCGGCTCACTTCCAATCCTAACTACAAGGGAACGGTTAAATAGTGGTAGTTTTGTGGGGAATTAAACCGCCACAAAACGACATACCAGTAGTTCCATTGCAGTTTAAGGCGTGGCCGTTTGATTTTACGACAGTTTTTACGAATCGCTAGCACAACCGCCGCTAATCAGGTTGATGATTTTGCGGCGGTTATAAGCGGACTTTTAAAAAATAATTGTGACGGTTATACAATTGCCGCAAATTTATGTGCGTTTTAAAAAAATGTGATGGTTTTGAACCGCCGCAATTTCATACACGCATTTAAAAAAAATTAACTAATTACAATAGTTTATACTATTTTTTTATTTTAACCTATTTTTTTTACATCATATTATTAAACTTGAGATATTAACATAAAAACATACTAAATAAACAATATTAAATTCGTAGATAATTTTAAAATATTAACTAAAAAACACTTATTTGTAAATTATTTACTAAAAAAATATTGAACAATACAAAACTACTCTATCTAAGGAAGTTGCGAAATTAACAAAACACTAAAGTACATGATGAATATATCAAACTAAATAAAAATACTCCATATTTTAAAATATTAACTTAAAAAAAAAACATAAAATAAAATGTTTATTACTCATAATAAAGAATTGGCTGACACAACTATAAGATGAATATTAAAAAAGTATTAATCACAATATGTTTGTCTTTAGTTATATTATTATCATTATCACTTAATATTACCAACAACTCTCGATAATAAAATTTTGTGGCTTACAAAAGTCAATTCATTGTCATTTAAATTTAGACCCTTGGTAGTAGGTAGTACTTGCCATTATCTGGAATTTAAGGTGTTAAAAATTTTGAAATCATAAAAATCATAAAAAATAATCATATACTGATATCAAGTACTAATAATTATTTATGTGAGATTTAGTAGAGTACAACGTGAAAGAAAGGAAATAAGAAAATAAACTGCGTTTGGAAAAAAAATTGAAATTAAAAAATAGAAATTAAGAGATGAAAATTAAATTAAATTTTTGTATTATATTTAATGTAAAATATATTAGATTTAATTGTGTCTTAATATTATGTTTAGTTTAAAATAAATAAAAAAATTAAAATTTTATATTTATAAACTAAATTTTTTTATTTCATCAAATATAATAATCAATTTCAATTTCGAAAAACAAACACAACCTAAACTTGTGAGAAAAAATTGGGTCGCAAGTCTCAACTAACATGATGTGGAGTTTTATATTGAATTATACTTTTTCTATTGATATTAGTTATAAAAATAAGGACTTACCAGCAATGTGAATGAGAGAGGTTAGCAGGAGGGAAGCTGGGAATGCGGCAAAAGAAGTGTTCAGATACTGATACCAGAAACATAATTCAATATATACCCTCCTACTTCTACTCTCTTTTATATATAAATATATACTAACCTATTCTTTGTTGCAAGCTTCTCAGCTCGAAGACTCTATGTAAAAGAAAATAAATTAGACATGGAGAAAGAAGATGAGAATAATGTTTCTGTGGAGCCTCACGCTATTCAGATATCCGGGTCAAATGATGAACAAGTCAAACCTGATGATTATGATAATGACAATGATACAACAGCAGTACAAGTACCGCAAACCAAGACAAGTTTGGTGGTAAAAGAAGTGAAGAAGCAACTATGGCTGGCAGGGCCTTTGATATTAGTGTCTCTTCTCAATTTTGCAATCCAGCTTATATCTATAATGTTTGTGGGTCATCTCGGCGAGTTGGCTCTTTCCGGCGTTTCCATGGCCACATCCTTTTCTTCTGTCACTGGCATTGCCTTAATGGTGATCAGTTTGCTTTTCCTTTATCTCTTCATACCCTTTTCACCAATAGGAATTTTCTCCTCTTTATTTCGTTTATTATTTCAATTTGTTAAAGAATAAAAGCAATTCATTAGAACTTTTTGAGAATAATTTTTGTTTATCATTGCCAACTGTTTCTATTGAATCTGAACTGATGAACCTATTATGAACCTATTTATATGACCTTAGTTTGAATTCCTTGTTGGTTTATATTATAACAGATGGGAATGGCAAGTGCCTTAGATACATTTTGTGGCCAATCATATGGAGCAGGGCAGCATCGCATGTTAGGCATACACGCACAAAGAGCCATGCTTGTTCTTATGATCGTATGCGTGCCCGTTTCCATTATTTGGGCAAACACAAAATCCATTTTGATTTTATTTGGCCAAGATCATGAAATCTCTGCAGAAGCGGGAAGATTTGCTCAGTTAATTATTCCATGTCTTTTCGCCTTTGGTCTTCTTCAATGTCAGACTAGATTTTTACAGACACAGAACATTGTAATTCCGATGATGTTCAGTTCTGGGGCAACTACTGTACTACATGTTGTTTTGTGTTGGGTGTTGGTGTTCAAATCTGGATTAGGGAGCAGAGGAGCTGCCATATCAAATTGTGTAGCTTATTGGGTGAATGTATTGATACTCGCTCTCTATATCAAGTTTTCTCCTTCATGTTCACAAACTTGGACTGGCTTTTCAACGGAGGCATTCCATGGCATCCCTTCTTTCTTGAGACTTGCTATTCCTTCTGCTGTTATGGTTTGGTAAGTCTCTACTCAACTATTGCTTTCCTCAGCATTACGATCTTCAACTAATGTTTTTGTTTGGTTCCTCCTTGTTCTGAATAGCTTAGAACTGTGGTCATTTGAATTGATGGTTCTCTTGTCGGGTCGTCTTCCAAATCCAAAGTTGCAAACATCAGTGCTTTCTATTTGGTTAGTTTCAAATTTGATGTAGTTCACAATTCTTAAGCTACCAGCACTTTTTTGTTATTTTGGATATTATTATTTGCACCGATCTAATAATGTTGGCCAGTTCAGTTTGAATACAGAATCAACTCTTTGGATGGTCCCTTTTGGATTAAGTGGAGCTATAAGGTAACTTAAGTACTACTGTGTGTTTATGAACATTTAAAATTCTTTGACAACAAAACGTTGAGATCAATTAAACTATTGCAATTGCATGATTGTTTGTTTATGTTGCAGCACTCGTGTATCTAATGAACTTGGAGCTGGTAATCCTTGGGCTGCACGCTTAGCAGTTCGTGTAGTGTTAGTAATGGCCATTATTGAGGGTACCCTGGTTGCAACCGTGATGATAAGTATACGCAATCTTTGGGGCTATGTTTACAGTAACGATGTACAAGTGGTTCGACACGTGGCACTCATGCTGCCAATCCTCGCAGCATCCATTTTCTTGGACGGACTCCAGTGTGTTCTTTCAGGCATTGTTAGAGGATGCGGTTGGCAGAAAATTGGTGCCTTTATTAATTTAGGGTCTTATTATTTAGTTGGGGTTCCGTGCGCTATTGTGTTAGCTTTTGTTTTGCATAGTGGAGCAAAGGTATTAAATACTAACATAAAGTCTATTGTTATTATTCTTGGAATGGCTTAATTATGTATGTAGGGCATTGTGTAGGGACTGTGGCTTGGAATCATATGTGCCCTTATTCTTCAAGCACTTGGTCTGATCATCATAACTGCACGTACTGATTGGGAGCGAGAGGTGTCAACCTCTTACCTACTTTCTGTTTTGTCTTTCTTCATATTTTATGACTTTTATGTTTTGCGGTTTGTTATTCATATCATTTAATTTGTTTCTTTGTTCAGGCAGAGGAAGCTACTAAAAGAGTCAATGATTCAATAACACCAGACGTCTCTTGAACCTACCTCATGTCATATTCTAAATTAATGTATACACCAAGGATAGCTTACAACAGTGAAATGAAGTTTTACTATACTGATACTGTGTGTTTTTTAGCAATTAAGCATAAAGCAAATATAAGTGATGTCTCATTAGCATTTAAAGGTCTGTATGATTGTATTCCATTTTTGTTTTCATCATTGTTAAAATGTTCTACGATAGGAATTCTTAATTTTGTTAAACTTTTCATATTTATTCGATCGAAAATCTCAACATAATACAAAATTAAAGAACGATCCATAATGTGCTCTGTGTAATGTGTATTGTTGACCGAATCTTGTACTCAAAGTCTGATTATGTGCCCCAAAATAAATAACAAGCTTCCATGAATAACTTTATTCATGTAGCATATTACAGCTTGATATACATTATGTATCTAAACAGATTCACAAATACATCATGTATCTTAGCTTTGACCACCAAACACTACAGCTTGATATACATTATGTATCTAAATAATAGCCCCCGCCACATAGAAACGTGATGCCGGCCTAATCTGAATTGCCAGTAATAGTATAATCTTTTTAAACCATTAATTAAGTATTCATTGTCGAGTCATAATATATATAATAAATTAATAACTCAGCGCACTGATTAATTTTGAAAAAATAAAAAAATCAAACTGTTCCTGCATAATAATCTTGTCTTGTGTATATTTTGGTTTTTGAAAGAATTATACTTTTATTTTTTGCTGTACGAAGATCTAAAAAAATATTTATATTTTTATAGTCGGTAAATTTATTATTTTGGAATCTTAAATTACTAGTGTGAGAATTGATCACTGGAATAAAATGTATGATATATTTTGTGCGTTATCTATTTATAGCATTAAAACGACCATTTTGGCAGAAATATATTTTAAATTTGACCGAATTATAATAGTTGAATCACAAAGCATCATTGAAAACTTTAATGAATTGGTTATTTCTGAAAGCAACTGAAGATCAAACTTTCAAAGTGATATGAGCTGTATGGTCGGTTACGAGTTATAAGCTCGGCAACGTATTCGCCATCACAACCGATCTTCGGTTACAATCAGCATTTATTCTCACTCAATAACGTCGGATAAGCAATAAATCACCTCTCCAAACGTTACGACCCAAGTCTAACGTTCGGCAATAAACAGATTTAAAAGGAAAGGCAAAGAGAGGAGAAGGTAAGAAATCTTTCACAAAAAACAACCTTCGTACATATTCTCTTATTAACTTGATCGTCGGAGTGCCTTTGCAGGTACCCACCCCCCGTGTTCCTTCTGGTGGACGAGGTTTCGGATCGTATCTTGGGAGTCTGCCGACCTATCTAAGAAGCGACCTATACCTCGGCCGGAGCTGGTAAGAACATTTGGCGCCCACCGTGGGGCCCGAAGTTCGAGACATCATTAAAACTAAACCCTAAAATCTTCACGCGCCCCTATGGCTGATGTCCCCCCACCTACCCCATCCGAGCTTTTAAGGATGGTGACCGAGCTTCAACAGGCAAATCAACGGATGGCGGAGGACAATCAGAGAATGCAGAACCAAATTGCGCAACTGGAGCAAGCTCGCTTAGAACATCACAACAATGATCATGAGAACAACGAAAGAACTCATGTCTCTGAGACGCCACAGAGCAATAATGAAGAAAACCGACGAAATGAAGAAGCTCACCCTGATAATGAGGAAGAGCAACCCGACAACTCGGCAGGACCGTTTACAGCCGATATAATGAACTTCCAACTCCCCAGACAATTCACCCTTCCGACCACCTTAGTGCCATACGACGGATTGGGTGACCCAAAGCAACACGTCAAAAAATTCCGGTCCATCATGATTGTTAACGGTGCATCCGATCCAATTCTTTGTCGATGTTTTCCATCTTTTTTAGACGGTCCTGCGCTTGACTGGTTTTGTTCTTTGCCTGCAGATTCAATTTCCCGCTTTCAGGAGCTAGCCAGTCAGTTCGAGGATCATTTTGCAGCGTCTGCGATATACCTCCACGATTCAGACTATCTGACGACTATTAAGCAGGGACCACAAGAAAGCTTAAAAGATTATATAACTCGATTCACAAAAGTGGCCATGCAGATTCCTGACCTTCATCCTGAGGTTCATTTGCACGCAATTAAGAGCGGCCTACGCCCAGGAAAATTTCAGGAGACCATCGCCGTTGCCAAACCCAAAACATTGGCCGAGTTTCGAGAAAAAGCCAAGGGGCAGATTGATATTGAGGAGCTTCGCCAGGCACGAAAGGCAGACAAGTCGGCCACAAAAGATGATGAAAAGCCAAGAGACAACAAAAAGAGTTTTAAGCCTGTCCCGCGATATGAATCTTACACCCAGTTTAATACAAAACGGGACGATATAATCAAGGAGATACTGAACTCTAAATTGATCAAACCCCCTCGGAAAGCAGGCACCTATCCAGAAGCAAAGAACGTGGACAAAACCCGATACTGCAGTTTTCACCAGAAGCATGGCCACACAACAGACGAATGTGTCATCGCCAAAGATCTACTAGAGCGCTTAGCACGCCAGGGGCATCTTGATAAATTTATTACAGGACATATGCAAAAGAGAGCGGCATCGAGCTCCGAACAACTAACGCCAGGTCCGTTATCAAAGGACAAAGAGAAAGCTCCTACTCACCCTCGAGGGGTGATCAATTGCATTTCTGGCGGTTATGCTGGTGGTGGCCATACAAGCTCGGCTAGAAAAAGAACTTACAGGGCCATGTTAGCAGTCGAAGATACTCCTCATAACCCCACTCCGGTGCACAACATCCCCGAGCTGACCTTCGGACACGCCGACCTTAATGCTGCCCACACCAACTATGACGATCCCGTCGTCATTTCCATCCAACTGGCCGACCTTATAGTAAAAAAAGTACTACTTGATCCGGGAAGTAGCGCTGATATCCTTTTCTTTAGTACATTTCAAAAAATGAAACTGAGCACTAACATTTTACAGCAATACTCGGGAGAATTAGTTGGTTTCTCAGGAGAGCGAGTCCCGGTGATGGGATCGGTATGGTTACAAACCACCCTCGGAGAACATCCCTTGTCTAAAACACAAGACATCCAGTATCTGGTGGTCGATTGTTTCAGTCCCTATAATGCTATATTAGGAAGGCCATTTCTCAATAAATTCACTGCAATAGTTTCAACATTTCACCTTTGTGTTAAGTTTCCTGTGCAGGATAACATCATCGCAACCATCCACAGTGATTTACATGAAGCTCGCCGCTGCTACAATATAAGCCTAAAGCCGACAAGGAAAACTGCCGAGGTTCACGTCAATTCTATACAATCCGAGCAGCCAGCCTTAGCCGAGCTGGATCCAAGAACCGACTTTCAAGAACGACCTACGCCAAATGAAGATCTAATTAAGATCACCTTGACTGATGATCAAGCAAAGTTCACCTTTATCGGAGCGTCAATGCATAAAGACGCGAAGGAAAAGCTGACCAAATTCTTACGTCAGAATGCCGATCTATTCGCTTGGACCTCAGGGGATATGCCGGGAATTAACCCATCAGTAATAACACACAGATTAGCAGTCAATCCATCAGCCCGACCAATTTCTCAGAAAAAGCGAAATCTCGGAAACGAAAAGAGAGAAGCCTCCATGATAGAAGTCAAAAAGCTCATCGATGCTCAATTCATACGGGAACTCAGATTCACGACATGGTTAGCTAACATCGTTATGGTAAAAAAACACAATGGTAAATGGCGCATGTGCGTCGACTTCACTGATTTAAATAAAGCATGTCCTAAAGATGCTTATCCTTTACCCTGCATAGATAGCTTAGTAGATAACTCATGCGGTTACGGTACACTGAGTTTCATGGATGCATATTCTGGTTACAACCAGATTTTTATGCATCCATCAGACCAGGAAAAAACAGCTTTCATAACTGAATATGGTAATTACTGCTATAATGTCATGCCTTTTGGTTTAAAGAATGCAGGTGCAACATATCAAAGATTAATGAATAAGATCTTTGAACAACAGATAGGCAGGAACCTCGAAGTCTATGTGGACGACATGGTCGTCAAAACAAAGGTCGGCCACGAGCATACTGACGACCTTGATGAAATATTTGCCCAAGTCAGAAAATACAATATGAGGTTAAATCCTGAGAAATGTGCCTTTGGCGTCCGTGGCGGAAAATTCCTCGGGTTTATTCTGACAAGCCGAGGAATAGAGGCCAACCCAGAGAAATGCAAAGCTATCCTCGACATGCACAGTCCCACTACAGTAAAGGAGGTTCAACGTCTAACAGGCCGCCTGGCCGCATTATCCAGATTCTTGCCGTGTTTGGCAGCTAAATCCTTTAACTTTTTTCAATGCTTAAAGAAAACAACAAAACAATTTTCTTGGGATCAACAATGTGAAGAGGCATTCTCAAATTTAAAACAATTTCTATCTAAACCACCTGTTTTGCAAAAGCCAAAGCTCGGCGAACCCTTATATCTATACTTATTTGTGACTGATACGACTATTAGTTCTGTTCTTATTACAGAGAGCAACAAGGAACAACAGCCGGTTTACTTCGTGAGCAAGTCCCTGCAGAATGCCGAGCTACGTTACCCAATGCTCGAGAAGCTAGCCCTCGCACTAATCTTCTCCGCCAGGCGACTCCGACCCTACTTTCAGAGTCACACGATCATTGTTCGGACATCTCACCCGCTTCGTCAGATACTTTCTAAACCTGAGTTAGCAGGACGATTAGTTAAGTGGTCCATAGAGATATCCGAATTTGACATTCAGTATCAGCCCAGAGGGTCGGTCAAATCTCAATATTTAGCAGACTTTGTAGCCGAACTTACATCCTCAGAGCCCGACGATAAAGAACAAACTTGGACGTTATTCGTTGATGGAGCTTCGAATCCCCAGGGCGCAGGCGCAGGCATACTACTTGAAAGCTCGGAAGGCATAGTAGTCGAGCACTCTCTCAAATTCTCATTCAAAGCAAGTAACAACCAGGCCGAATATGAGGCCCTCATCGCCGGGCTCAGGTTAGCCAAAGATTTACATGTCAAATTTCTAAAAATTCACTGCGATTCATTACTAGTTGTGCAGCAAGTAAACAATGGTTTTCAAACAAAAGATCAGATATTATTGAAATACCTAGATATTGTCCAAAGGTTATTACACGATTTTTCAAAAGTTGAGATCAGCCATATACCTAGAGAACAGAACAACAGAGCCGATATTTTGTCAAAATTGGCCACAACACAAACACAAACTTCAACCCTATTCCAATCAACTCTAAGCAGACCAAGCATCGATATACTTAATATCCTAAGCACAAGTAATGAAGAGGGTTGGCAACAACCCTACATACATTATCTTCAAAACGGTACTATTCCAGAAGAAATTCAGGAAAAGAGTAAATTTAAACGACAAGCCTCCTTTTTTACACTGATGAATAACACTCTTTATAGGCGAGGATATTCTCGACCTTTGCTAAAATGCTTGAACAGGGAAGAAGCTGATATTGTCTTGGCAGAAGCCCATGAGGGCATCTGCGGAATACATTGCGGTGCTCGGACCTTAGCACGAAAGGTACTCCGGGCAGGCTTTTATTGGCCGACGATATGGGACGATAGTAAACAGAAAGTCAAATCTTGTGACAAATGTCAGAAACACTCACCGATGATTAATATGCCAGCAGAACATCTTCATCAGGCCGAGGTAAGCTGGCCGTTCAACAGATGGGGAATGGACATTCTTGGACCATTTCCCACGGCCCCAAGACAGGTGAAATATTTAGTGGTTGCAATAGACTATTTTTCAAAATGGATTGAAGCACAACCCTTGGCAAAAATCACATCATCCCAAATGATAAGTTTTGTTTGGAAAAACATAATTTGTAGATTCGGTGTACCACACCATATTGTTACTGACAATGGTCGGCAGTTCACTGACCACAATTTTAAGGAATTTTTGCAGAACTTAAAAATAAAGCAGCATTTTTCGTCGGTGGAGCACCCACAATCAAACGGCCTAGCAGAGGCCGCTAATAAGGTCGTCCTTCAGGCATTACGAAAGAAACTTGACGACGCAAAGGGAGTATGGGCCGAACTTGTACCAGAAGTGCTATGGGCGTACAACACCACAGTACATTCAACGACAAAAGAAACGCCATTCCGCTTAGTCTATGGATCCGAAGCAATGATCCCTATGGAAATATCACAAAGTTCCCTCAGAACACAGTCCGAGCATCAAAAGGAAGCTCGGCAGGCAGAGCTTGACCTGATTGAAGAAATTCGAGAAACATCAGCTATCCGACACCGAGCACTACAACAACAGTTAAGCCGACGATATTCACGAATAGTTCAGCCGAGAACATTCAACGTCGGCGACTTGATCTTAAGGAAAACTGAGCAAGCCCGCCGACCTCCTTCCCATGGAAAGCTCGCCGCAAACTGGGACGGCCCCTACCGAGTATACGAAGTCCTCGGACGAGGAGCCTATAAGTTGGAGCAATTAGACGGAACAAAAATTCCAAGCACATGGAATGTCAACTCTTTGAAACGATATTACAGTTAGAAAATAAACCAGCACTCTTTTTCCTACTTTGAGGATTTTTTCCGAAAGGTTTTTACTCAAAGAGGTTTTAATGAGGCTGGTGCAAAGTTGTACAGGTACTATCAATAAAGTCTAAATCTTTTCAAGTAATTTCAGTAAGCGTCAATTTCTATTTGAAGTTCCAAACAAACTACCAGTCATTAACAAAAAGTACCATTTAACACAAAAAGTCGCATCATTTAACTACGGATGCGCAAACAGACATATCAGTTATCACGCCAACAAAAGGCTACAGAACAAACGATTAGGAAACAGAAAATCCCTAATCATACAGACTACAGAAAGCACGTCTAAGTGTCTTTTAACAGAAAATAAATAAAAATCAGTCAGCCAGATTATCATCACCCTCCTCAGCAGTTTCTTCATCATCAACAAGTTTCCCATCCTGAACTACTTTCCCGGGATCCATAGCAGAAAAATCAACATCAGGAGCAAGGTGCTTTGCCTGGTTCACAGCCCTCTGAAACCCTTCAGCAAACGCATCCAAAATGTCACCCTGTTTGCTACTCTCAAGCTCTTTAATTTTCGCCGACAAATCAATAACTCGGTCAGTAAAGCCTAGTAGGTCACCTTCTTTCTTTTTCAGCAAACCAGAAAGGTTTTCACGACACTCTCGTTCAACCTTCAGATCAGTTTCAACATCAGAAAGCTTCTTTTTCAGGTCAGTCAAATTCGACTCTTTTACTGATAACTGATCTTTCAGTTCAGTAAATTTGCTATGTTCAGAAGCCAGCCTCCTATGTTTTTTCTCTTGACTACGCCCAATACTGGCGAGTCGGAAACCTAACACCTGAAAACCAAAAATAAATATCACAAAAAAAAAAAAACAAGACCTGAATATCACAAATATGTTCGGTAACAAACCTGTAGAAACTGATCTACTGCCACATCTCCAACCTCTCCCACCCGATTCATATCCGACACAGTTTGTACAACCTCATCAGCTACCACATTAAAAGGGAATTTCTTACTCCATACTGAACCAGACTCCCCTTCCTCTTCGAAAACATGAAGCTTTTCTTGATTCACAATAAAACTCGATAAATCCTCAAGAGGAATGTTGTTGTCTTTAGCCACCACCTCCTCGGCAGTACCAGACTCTGACTTCCTCTTTTTGAAAACAATCCCCTTCTTCTTTGGCTGAGGTTGGTTAACCTCGGTGCCACCATCCGCCTTATCAGCGTTCGATGAGGAACCATCAAAATTCTTCGCCTTAAAACGTGATCTCAAGCTCGAAGCAGTAACCCCAGGGAAATTTCCAGCTACAACATAGAGACAAAATTCTTCAGTACATATATTGAGCAGCTAAAATCTCGAAAAAACCCTCATAATCAAAATACCTTACCAAAATACTCTATAACAGCCGATTTATTTTCCTCCCACACAAGTAGGTCGGACACAGATATTAACCCTCCCCTATCAACCATCTCCATTAGAAATGAGATAATACACTCATTTCGGGAATTAATGAGTTCCGGACCCAGTATATGCTGCGGTTGACAGCACCAGTACATGGGAAATTTTTCGCCCAAATTTTCGTCTAGATAAAAAGGAAAATCTTCATCTTTCGATTTCACTTTCAAAAACATCTCTTTGAAATCCTTAAAAGAGGATTTGTAAAGTTTGAAAATTGAAAACCCTGGAGTACTGTTTAGATTAATCCACAAACCCTTCCAAACCCCCTTGGCTTGGAACAGACAAAAAAACAACTCTAACTCCGGTTCAATCTCAAGGAAATCCATCAGAGCCTGGAAGCACCTGATGAAAGCCCACCCATTCGGGTGTATTTGAGACGGAGCACATTTCATCTGTCTCATCACATCACATTCGAAAACAGAAAAAGGAAGCTTAACTCGCAGTTCCTCCATTACGCAACTATACATGTAAAAGTATTCAAAATCTGTTTTTCTGTGGAAAACCCGGTCAGACCGACTGCATGGCAGCATCTCCACCCGAAAACCACTTCTAACTATCCTTCCCAAGTTCACCCTATTTACACTCTCCATATCAGAAAATAAGGACGCACGAATGTGTACATCCTGATCAACCCAACCATAACTTTCGTCATTTTTAAAACCAACAAAAATTTTTTTCTTTTTGTCACTCATTTTCAAAGAACAAAACAGAAAGCAAAAGTATTAGAGAAGAAGAAGAAGCAGTTTTTACTGACCTCTAGTACTCATTTCTGCTATAACAGTTTCTGCCTCCCACTCAAAAACCTTAAGAATTCCACAAGCTTCCCTAGCCACTAATTTTAATTTAACTCTTCAGTTCAATTATAACATCCTGACCGTTAACTTAAAAGCCACACTAAACGGTTATCAAGTCTCATGGGAAGTTGAACCAAGCAGTAATAATTACACTACACAACACCCAATGGGCAATCCCATCTATACCTATGTCAACAGTAAGTGCGGAAACGAGACACGTTGACCTGGGGGCTCCATACACCGAGCTATAACTCGCCAATTAAAAGCTCAACCTGTCTCCTCTAAGTCAGGCCAAGCTTGGGGGCTGTGATATGAGCTGTATGGTCGGTTACGAGTTATAAGCTCGGCAACGTATTCGCCATCACAACCGATCTTCGGTTACAATCAGCATTTATTCTCACTCAATAACGTCGGATAAGCAATAAATCACCTCTCCAAACGTTACGACCCAAGTCTAACGTTCGGCAATAAACAGATTTAAAAGGAAAGGCAAAGAGAGGAGAAGGTAAGAAATCTTTCACAAAAAACAACCTTCGTACATATTCTCTTATTAACTTGATCGTCGGAGTGCCTTTGCAGGTACCCACCCCCCGTGTTCCTTCTGGTGGACGAGGTTTCGGATCGTATCTTGGGAGTCTGCCGACCTATCTAAGAAGCGACCTATACCTCGGCCGGAGCTGGTAAGAACACAAAGCAAGAGTAATGTGTTGCAAACTTGCAATATCAAATTCCAACCACTTTTATATAGAAGATACTAATGCGCTAACAGTCTAATACAAAGACATCTTAAAAATTCCTTGTGAACCTTATTGGAATAAGCACGTCCTTCGGTTTTGGTCAAAGAGGAAGCTCAATTACTATTGTTATTATTTTGGTCTGAGCTCAAAATTAAATATGATGTACACCAACCGCTTTCATTTTTATTCTCCTGGTGGATAATATTAATGTATTATACAACGACCTTAATGTACAACTACGGTTTTATTTTGGAAGACCAATTAAATTTGTCATGTTGTATCAAATTTAAATTAAATTAAAATCAAATATTATAGTGATAATTCTCACATTTAATTTTAAATCACTATAGTCACCAAAAAATCACTATATAGTCTCATAAATATTAATGTGACATTACATAAAATCTAAAATAGAACTAAAATAAAATATTACATAGTTTTGTTGAATTTTGGCCAGCATTTAACTAGCAGAGAAAGGTGAGCCATTGGATGAAATCCCATACCAATCTCACACCATCCAATTATCATTGATGGCTAGTTGATGGCTAACAATCACAAAAATTGCTGGCCCCCTAGCATTGCTCTTACTCTTACTCTTTATTTTAATAAATAAATTAATTATAATAATTATTGAAATAAATAATTTAAAAAATATTTATCAAAATAAATTTTTTTATCTTGTTTATACAGTAAATAGGATAATTTTGTATGTATCTCGTTTACAATGTATATGTTGTTTACGATCAGTAAACGAGATACATGTATTTTTTTAAAAAAATTGAAAATAATAAAAAATATTTATATTATCAATAATCCAAATTTTTAGCATGCAATTAGTACATAAAAAGATTAATAGAAAAGATTAAAATGGATATGTTTGATCAATTAGTACTCAAAAAAGGTTAATGGATAGTGGGAAGAGAATTGAAACGGTTATCTCCTTACGTTATTGAGAGATAACTGTTTCAATTCTCTTTCCACTATCCCATTAATCTCTCCTAACAATTGGTAAAATGTTATTTTTATTTTTCAAATTTAAATTAATCCAATTGGATCATAATTTAATTTAATTTTTTTTAAAATGGATATGTTTGATCAATTAATACTAAAAAAGAGTACATACAAAATTTTAGTTTAAATTATGATCCAATTGGATTAATTTAAATTTAAAAAATAAAAATAACTGTTTGTCAATTATTAAGAGAGATTGGTGGGGATAGTAAGAAGAGAATTGAAACGGTTATCTCTCAAGTGCATAGTGGGAGATAACGTGAGACGGTTTTAATTCTCTCTACACTATCCAATCAATCTCTCCTAACAATTGGCAAACGGTTATTTTTATTTTTCAAATTTAAATCAATCCAATTGGATTATAATTTAATTTAAAATTTTTTAAAATAGATATATTTGATTTAATATTAAAAAAGCGGAAAAAGTCTAAGGAGCCAGCAGATTTTGTGGTTTTTAACCATTAATTAACTATCAATGATGTTTTTAATAGTGTGAGATTGCATCTAATGAAATAGACAATTTTTTTTATAGTTAAATGCTAGCCAAAATTTAACAAAAGTGCAGGCCCCTAGTACTCCTCAAAGAAGAGTACATAACAAATTTTAGTTTAAATTATGATTCAATTGGATTAATTTAAATTTAAAAAATAAAAATAACCATTTATCACAAGAAAGATTGACGGAGAGAGTGTGAAGATAATTGAAACCGGTCTCTCGCGTGGATAATGGGAGATAACTTAAAAGATAACTATTTTAATTCTCTTCCCACTATCTCATCAATTTTTTTGAGTACTAATTGAACAAACTAACATATCCATTTTAATCTGTTCTACCAATCTTTTTATGTACTAATTACATGCTAAAAATTTAGATTATTGATAATATTAATATTTTTTATTATTTTCAAAATTTTTTAAAAAAAATACATATGAGATATTTATCTCGTTTACAGTATAATATATCTTGTTTACACTATAAATAATATATACATGTTTTAGGTTAGGTTTACCTGTTTTATCTCGTTTACGCAGTAAATAAAATACGCACAAAATTATTTTATTTACAGGATAAACAAGAGAAGAGAAAAGTATTTATTTTGATAAATATTTTTAAATTATTTATTTCAATAATTATTATAATTAATTTATTTATTAAAATAAAAAATCTATCGGCCTAAATTTGGCTAAGTGAATATTGTCCAGGAAAGGGGAGAAGGGCATTTGCCCCTTAAGATCATCTACGGTTGATTTTGTGTCTCTAAAATATTTGTAATTATTTTTTAAATTATTGATTTTGTTATTGTATTGCTATTATGTAGGATATTTTGTTAATTATTTAATTTTGATTTCATAAGACTATATTGAAACTAAATAAAACTTTGTTAGATTCAAATAAAACACTTTAAAGACCAAAATAAAATTACGCTCAAACAAAAAGAACCATTTTAATACTTTACCCTTTATTATAATATCATGTTTGCTTTCATATTATTTTTTTTTTAAAAATGACGCTCTTATTTTTTACAAGATATTTAATAATATTTTTTTAATTTATTATAAAATGCATATTCTTTCTTAAACGAGATTACAATAATTATATTTTTGTTTATTTGATCAAAATATTTTTTAATGATAATTTTATTTATATAAATATATTAACGGTAAGTATTTTATTCATTCAAATAATAATAATTTTAATGATTTAGTATATATTTATTATTAATTATTGTAATAATTTTATTTACTTTTGATATTTTTTACATAATATATAATATTTTAACTTGTTAGAAAAATATTTAATTTAAAATTTTTATATATTTTCATGATTAATAATAAAATATTAAAAATAAATATTTAATTATTTTTTAATCTTTATTATTTTACTAAATTTAATTAAATCGTTACATTTTAAAAATTTTTAATTAAATTTTTGTATCATTTTAAATTTTATAATTAATTTTTTAGTATAAAATATTAAAATTTATAAAATATTCTATCCTCAAATTAAAAATACCTACCATTAAAGTGAAATCTCTAACGATAAAATTAAATCCTCTCATATTCTCAAAAAGACAAAATAGTCTTCCGTCCTCACCCTTTTCATCTTTTACCCTTGACTAAAAATCTCTCTCTCCCTTGTCTGATTTGTACTCCTGCAGAGAGAAGGGAGAAGGTTTGTTTTGTTTTGATTCACCTCCAGTTGCTATCATCACTATCTAGAGCCTTCAATGCCTATGTGTAAATGCGTGTGTCTATAAGAAAGAGTATTTTAATTAATTTGGGTTATTCGAGTAATCAGTTTATTTATTCATTTAAGTAAGTATTGAAGATTTGAATTTCGTCTTGTACATGTAGTAATTTATTGGCTAACGATACTTTTAAAAAGAGCTCTAATTCACAATAAATTAGTCTTTAACCTATTTAATTAAGAGACGTCATAGATAAAAAAATTCGCATTTTGAAGATCCTCATCATCTTCTTGTTCCATTTTTAGACCAATCTTCAAAAAAGTTTAAAGAAGTCAAACCAAATTCTATTTCTCTCCCTAATATTTAGGACTAGTTTGAGTAAATAATTTAATTAAGTTCTTTTAAAAAAAGAGTTTAAAATATATAAAAATTTATATTAAAAATAACATATAAATAAATTATTTTGTATTTAAAAAATTATTATAAAAATACTTATTTTAAAGTTATATAAATAAAAGTGATAAAATAGTTTTGAGAATGGGAGAAGATAAATTTTTTAACTTTTTCAAAAACTCTTAAACAACTTTTTAAAAAATTAAAAATATATCTAAAAATTTATACCAAACACTATTAATATGACTTTTTATAAGTAACTTTTTTTACTTTTAACTTATGAAAAGATATAGTATTAATGTTTAGTGAATATTTTCAAAATCAAATTGTAACTTTTTAAAAAATTATTTAAGTGCTTATGGAGAAATTAAAATAATGACTTCTTTTGTAATAACATTTTTTTATTACCTTTTTTTAATAAACACTTTTATAACTAAAAAACAAAACACAAAATAATTATTTATAAGTTACTTTTAATATAAATATTTATTACTTAAATTTTTTTTTCAAAAAAAAAACTTAATTAAGTTGTTTACTTAAATTCAACCTAAATTTAAGATAAAGCTAGTCACTATTTTTGTAATTTATCTTTTTTTTTAAATTATATCTTAATAAGTCTAAGAATAAAAGTGTTTTTAATTCACATACTTTATCTAATAATATTGTTGATGAATAAAATAATGAGATAAAAAATTAAGAGAACTAAGAAAAAAACTTTGATGATGATTATATTATTTATTTTATTTTTAATGATTATTTGTCATATAAATAATAATAATGTTATGTCTTTTTTATGCTCTTTTTAGAAAGAAACTGTAAATAATAAAATTGAATCTGTTATGTCTAATATGCTTGAGAATTGGTTTATTTACCTTCTAATATAAAACTTATTAAATGCAAATAAATTTTCAAAAAAAATTAAATTAGAAAATAGTATTAATAAATATAAAGCTAGATTAATTAGTAGTAAAAGGTACAAATAACAAAAGAATGTAGATTATTTTGATACATGTGTTTTGGTTATTAGAATTATATCTATTAGAATTTTATTTGTCATTGCATCTATATTTAAATTTGTTGTGCATTAAATAAATGTAAAATTTATCACTACAAAAAAATGTTGAGTACTGTCGGACGTTAGTGGTGAGATTTTCATTAAATTTACCATCGGATTAGATAATAAATTTGTAACTCTAAAATATTGCCATCGAAACATGATTTTTGACATTAACGTCGATAGTAATATTTGGAGGAAAAAAAATTTTGGCGCACCTACTACCGTTAGATTTAGTGAAACATTGCGTTTTGGGCACGCAAAGACGTTGTTGTCATCGGATTAACCCGACGGTAAATTTGATGGTAAAATTGGGACTAAATTCAAATGCGAAGCCCTTCCTTTCACATGTCTGGCGCCGTTCTCTCTCTCTCTCTCTCTCTCTCTCTCTCTCTCCTCTCTTTCTCTCTCTCTCCTCGTTTTTCACTCCTCCGACGACAACAGTCACCGTGGCCGCCGCCAGAGCTCGCCACCGACCTCGCCACTGCGCCTGGAGCACTTGCTGTCACCACCGCTACACGTGCTCGTGGAATATGCTGCTGCTGTTACTGCTGTTCCCATAGCATCTTCTGTCGCGGTTGCTGTTTACGTCACCGTTACTGCTGCCTCTCTCACCATGATATTGAAGAAAGACTGCCACCACTATCATCAGGTTGGTTTGTTGGTATGGTTATTATGTTTTTTATATTATTTTGTGAGTTTAACATTTTGTTAGAGTTGTTGTTAAATCAGTGGTTAAATTTGCTTAATAAAGTATGTTAATTAGAGTTGTTGTGTTACTTTAATGTAAATAAAAGTTAAATTTGTGATGCCTCTTGTTAGTTTGGTTGAATTGAGAATTAGGTTTTAATTAACTAGAGTAATGAGTTTTACCCATTCTTTTAAATTATTTTTTCTTGTGCGTTTAACATTTTATTAGAGTTATTGTTAAATTAGTGATTAAATTTACTTAATGAAGTATGTTATTAGGAGTTTGAAGGTTGTGGTAGGCTTAGAGAAGGGGGGTTGGATCTATGCCTTCCTTGTGATTTGCTGTTATTGCCCTTTTAAAATAACTTTGCAGTTTTGAATCTGTTTGAACTCAGCAGCGAAAATTTATGAGACAATTTATTTTTGTCTCATGAATATCAGAAAACAGAACACAGTAGAGAAGAGAAAAGCTAACACCAGCAAGTATCCTGGTTCGGTTGCCTTGTGCTATGCAACTTACATCCAGTCTCCTCCACAACTATGGAAGAATTTCACTATAGTTAACAGTATTACATACACCAATAACACAGGATTGACCCAATCCTATCACACTCAAGTTCTAACCTAACTTGACATTGGCTATGCTAATACCTAACTATACCTCTTAGTGCTAACCCAACTAAGAAAGGAATACCTTTCAGGTACAAGATACAAGAAACTTAATCAACCTAAAGAAATCAGAAAATAACTCTAGACTTTTCTCTCAAGTGTTTCACTCAGCCTTTTTTAACTCTTGGCTTTTTCTCAAGCTTTCTCACAATGCCTTTTCTCTCAAGAAATTACAGAAAGATAAGCTTAGAAAAGTACATCACAATCAGTAAAACATGAAGGAGATTGACTTCATCAACAGCCTCTGTGCTATGCGAAAAACCAGATTAGCAAGCCTCTGATTTAGTTCTTCATACTGGCGGAATGCACCTTTGAATAGGTTACACTGTCCAGTTAGTTGAACTTCTTCAAAGAGCTCTCTCAGAACAAACACCTCAAGTTCACTGGTTATTTCTCCTTTTCTCAGAATGAACGACCAGCTTCTTTTTATCTCCTTGCATGTTCCTTGGTTCTTCTTCCAAGGTCAACATCTTGAGCCTTGAGCTTCACCATCCCACAAGCTCAATTTTTCTTCTCAATCATCAAAGTGGAACCTTTCCTTCTGACTTTTTCAACTTGACCGAAAGTCATGAAGGAGTAACCGAAATTGTTTTCCAATGGTCAACCAAATCTGAACCATAGAGATGCAACTTGGTCCCCAAGAATCTCTTGTGACCGTGGATTTGTAGCAGTGAAGAACAGAGATCCACTTTTTCTTTGAATGCCATTTTCGGATAGAACAGAGAGTAGGGAAGAAAGGATGAAGATCTAATACATGCAAGATGAGATGGATTACCTTTCTTAAGCTTGATTTGGATTGGATTTTCTGCTTTAGCTTCTGTGCTTCAAGCTTAGATTTTCTCTTTCTTGCTTCTTTGGTTACTGACTTATGGAGGAAGCTTTTCTTCTCTTTCTCTTTCTTACTTTACTGAAGTCTTGATGTGACTTGATTAGAGAGGAGAGGAACGTTGCTTTGGTTGGAGCAAGATGGTGGGAAATTGAAAACAATTTTAAGCTTGAATCAGGTTCTTCTCTTTTTGGCCCGTGGTGCCTTGCTATGCTTCTATGGAACTTGTTTGATATGAATGACTTGGGCTTGTCTTTAATAACACTTTTCATTCAGCCCATTAGCTTTGTTTTGTTATTCATTCAACTTGGGCTGCCAAAATTGAATTATGGCCTGCAACATAACATAAATAATTAGCAATGTATACTTATTAATTTAACAACTCTAATTATTTATTTTGCCAAAAATAATGTTTGTCATCATTAATTAATTTTGTTAATTTCTTAACTCAACAGAGTTGTTGTGTTACTTTAATGTAAGTAAAAATTAAATTTGTGATGTCTCCTGTTAGTTTGGTTGAATTAAGAATTAGTCTTGGCTTGTGAATTTAATAAGTAATCTTTTTATTAGGATGGTGCTATTTTATATGAGCTCAATTGGAGTTTCCTTCTTTTGTTGTATGTGCAGTAATATTTCAAGTTGGTTTTCTATCTCTGAATATAATGAATTGTTTAAATTTTATGTTGGTATTACTTTTCTTAAGATAGAGTTTTAGGACGGAAGTGGGAGAAGGTCGCGTAGTGGTGCCTTCTCAAAACCCTTGTTTGCTGAAAAATTATGGAGTTATAAGGGGTTGCGTTATAAATTGTTAGGATTTGATATTTTATTGCATGCTTGTATGTTAATTATTTATGCCTGCAGTTGTTTCCTATATGAAAACTGTTGTATTTATTTAATGGATATCGCTGAATTAAGCAAAAGTTCTGTTGAATTAAGAAATTAACTAACATAATTGATGATGAAAAACATTAATTTTATTGGACTAACTATCCAATTAGTTTTGATGATTTTGTTTAAAGTGATGCAGGCCAAAATTTAATGTTGCAGCAGCCCAAATAATGGTAACAAAGTCAGAAGCACTCATAGTGTGCAACATTTACAAACAAAGCCCAAATAAGAAATGACAAAGAAATCACACGAGCTGAATGAAAAGTGAATAAAATCCAAGCCCAAGGTCTTTCTCTCAAGCTGATCTCTCCAAGTGCTTGCCTCCAAAGCAACATTCACTTTTTCATTTCGGTCAAACTCAGAGAAGAGAGAGAGAGCTTTGTTCCTAAGTCATTCACTAAAGAAGAAAGAAATAGAAGGGTTAAACAAAAAAGGTTGAGGTCTAATCATTCACATCGAACCATATCAAGCTAAGTCAGAAGCTAAAGGTGATTCATTTCATTTTGCATGCATCTTACTTTCTTCTCTCCTTCTCCAACTCTCTACCATTCCAATTTGAGATAAATGGAGGAAGGGATTTCTGAAGAACACTGTTGTGAATCAAAGGCCAAGATTATTTCTTGAGGACAAAGTAGTAGCTCAAGGGTTCAGATCTGGGTTTACTATTGAAAATATTTTTTGTTGCTGTTCTGAGGCATTCGGTCAAGAAAAAGGGATCTGTTTCAAAATTCCTAATTTGGAGATTAATGGAAGAAAGTGAAAGGCTAAGTTGATAGCACACAGGTCGAGGAGTTGATTTGGAAGAGAGCATCTCAGCAACATAGAAGGAGATACAAAAGGAAATTTTCATCCTTCTGAAGGCAAGGGGAAAAGAACTAGAGTTAGGTTTTCATTGAGAGCTTCCCGAGAGGGTTCAACGTCTTAGACAGTGCTATCTAGAGAAAGAAGCATTCTGCCAAGATGAAGAACTTGATTAGTGTTTGCTCAACCCGGTTCAACACATAACATCAGAGGCTGTTGAAGCATCAATCTCCTTCATGTTTTACAGATTGTAATTTTATTTTCAATGTATATCTTTCTGTAATTTCTTGAGTGGTAAAAGGCTGAATGAGAGAACTTTTGAAAAAGCCAGAGAATGATAAAAGGCTGAGTGATACACTTGAGATAAAAGCCTAGAGTGATTTCAGAATTCTTTAGGTTGTTTACATTGTCATGTATTCTGTACCTGTGAGGTACCCCTTTCTTAGTTGGGTTAGCACTAAGAGTGAAAAGTTAGGTATTAGCATAGCCAAGTCAAGTTAGGTTAGAACTTGAGAGGGAAAGGATTGTGTCAATCCTGTGAAATTGGTGTATATAATACTTTAACTATAGTGAAAATTTCACCACTGTTGTGGTCGAGATTGGGTGTAGGTTGCATTGCACAAGGCAACTGAACCAGGATACATGATGGTGTCAGCTTCTCTCTCCCCTTCTCTATTCTGTTTTCTGATATTCATGAGACAAAAAAAATTATCTCATAATTTTTTCGCTGCTGAGTTCAAACAGATTCAGACTGAAAGATTGTTATTAAAGGGTTATTTCATTAAAGTAAAAGAAGGCCATAGATTCAACCCCCTTCTCTAAGCCTTCTACAACTTTCAAGTTCTGCTATGCTGAATTATCATTTAAAGTGTTTAAAATGTGTTTGGTTTGTTAGAAAATGACAATTGTATGTGGCGGGAGCTTCTAATTATAGGGGGGCACTCTGTCGAATTTTCTAAAAACTTAAATAATTGCTGTTGTTCGTGTATTTTTCGATATGATTCCAAGTCATATCAAAAGTGTTTTTCTTTAGGTGTCTGTGTCAAAAGTATCGGCTGACTAAGTGGTTAGGACCTGCAGACATAACGCTTCACCTCTACTGTAACGGGTTTAAGGATTGGTATTGGACGTGAACGAAACACGGAGAAGTGGACGAGCAGGAAATTAACTGGTTTGCCTTTAATTTGAATAGTTTCAGTTGTCAATCAACGAGGGTTCGGGTGGTGAGAGACCTAAACATGGATGAAATAACTTGGGAGGCTAACCAAGAGAGTTACAACGAGATGGTGTGTGATGCAATAGGTGTTAATAAATTGGAAGAGCCTGAAGAAAAGCCTAACTCAGAAGCGAAGAGGTTTTATCACCTGTTAGAAGCAATTACAAAACCTTTGTACGATGGAGCCGTTCATTCAGAGTTATTTGCGTTTGTTAGAATGATGAGTATTAAGTCGAAGTCAAATCATACCCAAGAGTCTTTTGATAAATGGGCCACCCTTTGCAGCAAACTGGTACCTGTAGGATCATCTGGCATCTCCGAAAATCACTACAAAGCAAAGAAGCTAGTTTTTAAATTGGGTATAAAGGCAGTGAAAATTGATTGTTGTTTGAATGGTTGTATGTTGTACTACAAGACAGATGCAGGCCTTAATGAATGCAGATTTTGTAGATCACCGAGGTTAGAAAATAGATTGGTAAACGTTGATTAAAGAGAATTTTTGTGGAATGGATGCACTACTTGTCCTTAATCCCGAGGTTGAAGCGATTGTATGCCTCGATGAGTGTTGTCCCTCACATGACCTGATATAATAGCAACAAGAGAGATGATGGGATCATAACGCATCCGTTACACGGATTAGCTTGGAAGCACTTTGACTGGATTTATCTTACATTTGCAAGCAAGCCCATGAATGTTAGAATAGCTTTGTGCTCTCACGGGTTTGCACCCAATTCCATCGGTAATGCGTATTTTTGTTGCTTCGTAGTCGTGACACCTTATAACCTGAGTCCTGAAATGTACATGACAGACCTGTAAATATTCCTAACTTGTATCATACCTAGTCTCAGCAATCCAAAAGGCAAAATAGATGTCTTCTTGCAGCTGTTGGTGGACGAGTTACAGGAGTTGTGGTTTGTGGATCCATGATGTATAAACGTATGATATTTCAATGAAGACAAATTTTCAACTGCGGGTTGTGTTAATTTGGACCATCAACGACTTTTCTGCATACGGCATATTGTCAGGTTAGTCCACGTAGGGCATAATGGCATGTCCTGTTTGTATGGAGGATACAAAGGCATTTTGGTTGACGAATGGAGGTAAGAATTCGTGGTTTGATTGCCATCAAACATTCCTCGACATGGATCCTCCTTTTTAGTGCAATAAGGACTCATTCAAAAAGAATAAGGTTGAGCATGGTCGATGAGGTACCGGGGAGGTTGGGTGGTAGGCAAGTTTGGCAGCGTGTCAGAAGAATCCTAAAGATCGTCGATAACGGGGCAGGTATGAGACATCCAGGATATGGCAGGGAGCATAATTGGACTAAACAAAGTATATTTTAGGAGTTGCCTTATTGGAAAGATAACTTGGTTCGACATTGTCTTGATTTGATGCACATTGAAAAAAACGTGTTTGATAATATCATGCGTACAGTAATGGACGATGAGCGAATAAAGAACAACGATAAGGTTAAGTTAGACTTTATGGACATTTGCAGGGGGCTAAATCTGAACTTAAAGAGACTTGATAACGGGCAATGGGTTAAGCCAAAGACGGTATTCTCTCTAACGAAGGAGTAGAGGCAAAATAATTGTAAGTGGATTAGAGGATTAAGGTTTCTTGATGGTTACGCCTCTAACTTGGGCAGGTGTGCAAACATGTCACAAGGTAGGATTGCTAGATTGAAGAGTCATGATTGTCATGTATTCATGGAGCCTTTGCTTCCGATCTCATTCAGAAAACTTTCAACCAACATCTGAAAACCCCTAACAGAAATAAGTGAGTTATCTAGAGAGTTTATGTGCTACGAAACTGAGCATGAATGACCTGATGGACATGAACATTCTGATTATACTTTGTAAGCTAGAGAAGATATTTCCTCCATCCTTTTTTGATGTCATAAAACATTTAGTAATTCACCTACCGTACGAAACAATGCTACGCGGGCTGATCCAATTTCGATGGATGTACCCATTTGAGAGGATGATTAGTTCATTTAAGCGCATCGTGAAGAATAGATCTTAGATTGAGGGCAACACCTGTGAAGCATTTTTGGCTAAGAAAACTTTCACATTTTGCTCCTTCTATTTTGAGTCTCATGGTGTGTCACGTAGAACAAGGGTTGCAAGAAATAATGAGAGGAGAGAATCATCGAGAGAATCATCGTCAAGTGAAACAACATACCCAATCTTTTTGTCGAAAAGAGCTGCAATGGGTGTGAACAGCGACTACTGGTTAGAGCAGAAGGAGATTCGACACTACACATCTGCATATGTTGCTTAACTGTGACCAAGTCTTACCTTACCTCATGTGATTTTTTTAAGTCTTCGTAAATATTGCAATCAGGAATATACTAGATTTGTAATCTAATTAAAACTTCATTATCTTATTCTATCATACAGGTGTTTCTGAGAGGAAAATTCAGAAACATAATTGAATATTTTTTCGAGTTGGTTCCGAGAATACGTCAGCGTGCAGCTAACTGACATAACAAATTCATAACTAGTTACACTTAGTTAGGGCCCATTGAATAAGGCAACTAGCTACTCGATTTACAATGTTAACAGATCATTTTCATACTTTATAATGGTCGATTGGAAAGAAAACAGATAACAGTTTGGGTTCGTGGGTATTCAGGAAAGGTCTATTCTGATTGGTTTGGTGTATTTCACAACATAATTGAACTACAGTATTTCTGTCGCACTACATACAAGGTGTGCATGTTTAAATGTGAACACGAAAGCACAAGGACTATGATATCACTGAAGTAAATATAACCAGAAAATACAAGCACTACGATCCTTTTATTCTACCTCAAAATATACGACAGGTATACTATTTGTCTTATCTAGGTTCATGAAAGTCTGATTGGGTGGTTGTGGTTAAGACTAAGTCAAGAGGCCACATTGAGTCTGATGATACGATAGAGGGTTAGGAACCTTACCAGATTGATGTCCCAACTCTTTCGAAAACAGTGCTTGATACTGGTGAGCCGATCTCCTTTCGATCTGTTGTTATGGATGATGACATTATTGACCTTGGACTAGATGCTGACGCACTTCCACTAGACGACGATAATCTTCAAGAAGAAGACGGGGTCGATGGCGATGAAGAAGAGGAAGACGAGTTCGATGATAATCAGAAAATTACATCAGAAGATGAGGATGGTGAATCAGAGGAAGAAGATGATGAATCTGATTAGGGTTAACGTAAACATGATTTTGTGATGTGTATTTTTTTAAGAAAGTTTGCGTATTTATAATATATGTTTCAGTGAATATAAATATAGTTATGTGAATGTAATATAGTTAACATTGTTTCAGATATTTCAGTTACCATTATTCGGTATTTGTAATTTAAATTTTTCGTACTTCACATTAGGTTTAAGCACTATTTCAGTTGTTACTTATCTGGGTACACTAGAAATAGACGGAAAAAGATAATTTAAATTAAAAAAAACACTATTCCAATGGTAACATTATTTTTTTAAAAAAATTTTAAATAACATTTTCGTTGGTATTAGTGTCAGATAAATTCGCCGGTAATATGGTGGAAAAAATGAAAGAAGTGGCACCAAATGTTACCGTCAGAATATCAGGATCTTTTCGTTTTTTGCTATATTCCGTAAAAAAATTTGACGTTAAACATTTACTGGCAAGGTTTATACCAGCTGATATTTTTCGACGATAAATTGATTATCGTCGTATTTATTCAACGAATCTAACAGTAAATTCAACGGTACTCAACATTTTTCTTATAGTGTGCATTTCTAAATAGAAATCTCAATAAAAAAATTTACATAAATCAAGTTAAAGATTGTATGATAAAAAATAAAGAGGATGTAAACTTGTTCAAATCTTTTTACGATTTAAAGCAAGTTCCAAAACAATGACATAATAAGTTTGATCAAGCTATTCCTTTTAATGGACATGTGACTAATGAATCTGATAAATACATACATAGCAAGTTTAATGATGGTGTTGGTATTATTGTTTGTATATATATTGATGACATGCTACTATTTTGAAATATGCTTAGATAAAATAAATGAAATTAAAAGGTTTCTATCTTCCCAATTATATATTAAGGATATGGGTGTTGCGTATTTTATTTTTGAAATTAAGTAATATGGAGAAATGATAGTTTTATATTATCTCAATTTCATTGCGTTAAAAATAAGCTTAAGAAATTTGGTTATCATAATGCAAATTTGTATCTACACCATATAATTTAAATTTACATTTGTTTAAGCTTAAAGGCAATAGTGTTTCTCGAATTGAATATGCTCGTATAATTAATAACTCGATGTATGTGATAATTGCACTAGACTTGATATTACATATGTTGTAAATAGAATGAGTAGATATACTCAAAATCCTAATAAAGATGATTGGATCACTTTAATTAAAATTATGAGATATTTGAAAAGAACTATAAATTATGATTTGGTGTATTTTGATTATCTCTCTTCTGTTTTGGAAAGATATAATGGTGCCAAATGAATTTCGATTCTAATTTTAATGAAATAAAATTTATAAGTGATTTTGTGTTTTTGTTAGGAGGAGAAGGTTTTTAAAATCTACCATGTAGATATGTATTGCTAAATTAACTATGGAATTAGAATTTATAACTTAGAGAAGTCATTGGCAATGACTGAAGTCGAGGTTAGGAGATTTATTAGTAGATATGCCGCTATAGAATAAAACAAAAACATCTATGATTATACATTGTGATAGAGAGGCTGCTATTGCTAGATTAAAGAATAAAATTTATAATGGTAAAAGTCGACGTATAAGAGTACGGCACAATTTGTGATATAACTAATTGAAAATTGTGTGATAACCATGAATTTATGAGATTAGAAAAGAACTTGGTTAATCCTTTTACGAAGTCATTTGCTAGGACATTAGTAAGTGAAATGTCAAGGAGATGGAATTAATTTTCATTGAGTAAAACTGTATAATTGATATTTAACCACTCTGTTTAAATATTCCATGAAGATGGTTCAATGTAGTTAACAAAGTCATACAAATTTTAAGGATATTGTCGCTTTTTTTGCTTTCCACATTTATATTTGATGATGAGTTTCTCCCCATGGTATATGACAGTAGTAGTGCAATTGTGGAATTTTATTATTTTTCACCATTCATATGAGATTATTGGTGATGTCTATAGTCCCAAAAGAAAAAATATTTAGTTTGGTCTCTAAAGTTATATTCGAGTATCAATTTAGTCCTTAAAATTTTAATTACTTTTATTTAATTTTTAAATTTTTTAAATTTTAATCAACTTAGTTCTTATGGTAGTTTCTGTCACAGAGTCAATTGAAAAGTTTAAAGATTAAATAAAAATAATTGAAACTTTAAAGATTAAATTGAAATTCGAGTATAACTTTAGAGACTAAACTGAATATTTTTCCGTCCCAAAATATGAAAGTGTAAATATTACTGCAACATATCCTTGATAGATAAGCACAATATTAAGAGTAGAAATAAGACCGTCTCTTATAAATTTAGATATTAATTTTAGGGATAAGTATTGTTTTGGTCCCTCACGTTGAGGGTCGGAATCGAGCCCGTCCCTGATCTAATTTTCGATTTAGAATCGTCCTTAACATTTTTTCTCGTATTAAAATCGTCCTTTTTAATAAAATTTTTAATTTTATTCCTAAACTACCCTTACTTTAATAAAAAATATAAAATTTTAAAAAAATAAAATAAAACACGCGTTGGGGGGAGGGGGAGGGGAAAGGACGCGGGGGAGGGGGAGGGGGAAAGGGGGGAGGGTGACCGCCGCCGCCTCGCGAGTCTCGCCCGCCTCGCGTGCCTCGCCGCCTCTACCTCCTCCTCCTCCTCTCATCTTCGTCGCTTCGTCAACTCGGGTCGTCACGAGCTTTCCCTTCGCGGAGGCGTTGCTTACTGCCACCGGGTTGTTCGTCGCGGTCTTTCTCGCAGCTGCTTTGCCTACGACCGCCGCGTCCGTGAACCAGCAATGCGGCTTTGGTGTCGATTCCAGATCCAATAGATATGCCGCTGCTGTTCCGAGTGGTTCTGCCACCGTGGACGTCGTCGTCTTTCTCAGCTGGTTCTGGTTCTGGTTCTGGGGGGAAGGGGAGGGGAAGGCGGGAAGGGGAGACCGGAGACGGGGAGGAGAGGGGGGAAGGGGAGACGGGGCGGGGGTGGGGGAGGGGAGGGGGAGGCGGGAAGGGGAGACCGGAGACGGGGAGGGGGAGGGGGGAGGGGAGACGGGGCAGGGGTGGGGGCGGGGGTGCGGGTGGGGAAGGGGAGGGGAGGCGGGAAGGGGAGACCGGGGGTGGGGGAGGGGGAGGGAAAAGGGGAAAGGGGAGGGTATTTTTGTCCATAAAAAATAAAAAGGACGATTTTAATACGAAAAAAAATGTTAAGGACGATTCTAAATCGAAAATTAGATAAGAGACGGATTCGATTTCGACCTTCAAACGTGAGGGACCAAAACAATACTTATCCCTTAATTTTAGAGCTCTCATATTAACAAGATATTGTGCATGGCCGTAAACGTATAAACTGCCAAGAATAGTAAAAAAGTATTTTGTAGATGTGCTCTAAATGTTATCCTAAAAGTATAAGAATCAAATAATTTATTCTATCACACTTTTATAAAATTATCATCCACTCGACTTAAGTTAAAGTTCAAATCTTTTTGAATATTTCAAAAATGCAAATTATTTTTCAACCTCTCTTTGTTCTTCTCGATTTCTCTAAACTTAAAACATGTGAAAAATTATTGTATTTCAAATTTAGTCGCACATTAATAGAAACTATGAATTCTTAAGCCTTTTTTTTGTCACTAATTCTTAAGCCTTCATAATATGGAATGTGATATTTTGGGAAAATAAAATTCAAATAGGCTAATGAGCTCTCACATGCACATATGAATTAGACTTGTTTTGGCACTGGGTTTCTATTTTGCTAATTGGACTAAAAAAAATTCAGAGTAACGTTATATATTAAAGTTTTTTTATAAAATAAGTCTAATTAAATTAAATAATAAAATTTAGAATAATATTAACTATAATTAATTTTTTTATGTTAAATTAATTTAATTGATCTTAATTAATAAAAGACTTAAATGTATAGTATTATTAAAAAAATAATAAAATTCAACTAATAATATGAAAGTTGAAAAACATTAATCATGGTTGGTGATAATAATGATAATTGAATGAACATTAAAGATGGTTGGTTAGGCTTTATTAAAGAAAGATAAACTTATTTAGATATTTGGGTAAACCACAAAAAATACACTCGAATAATTTTGTCGTTGACAAAAATATATTTGAATTTTGTTATTGACAAAAATGTTTTCAAATAATTTTAAAACGTTATAAAAAATGCCTAACATTAAATATGTATTCTCAAAAATTGATTTAGAAATTGAATTTTGATACGATTTTTTGCAAGTATGATTAGAAAAATGGGATATTTTTATCCTTAAAATTTAATAATTTTTGCTAAGTATATATTTTTTTGTGATTTTTTTGTCAACAATTAATAATACTTTTAAAAAATAAAAAATATAGAGAACAAATTTTTATCATTTTTTAAATAGTTATTTGAATATTCCTATAAAATTTTAGATCAAATTCATAAGCGGTTTGTCAAATATAAAAGTCATTTGCCACTTACAAAAATTTTTTTTAAGGATTTTTGTCATATTTTAAAATTATTCGAGGATATTTTTGTTAATAATAAAAATCGAATGCATTTTTATTAGTGACAAAATTGTTTGAATATATTTTTAGTAGTTTATCCATAGATATTTATATATATAAAGAATGCATCATATAAGAATAAAATTTTTACAAGAGAATATGAGAATTTATTGGATTGATTCGATAATTAAAATTAAATATACCTAATAAATAATATATAAATAATGTATTATAGTTATTAAATTCATATGACAATTCATTTAAAGTTATTGCATTTATAGCCATTATCTTCGATTTTTATTAAAATATACTTAATAAATAAATAAATTAAAAAAAACTACTAAGAAATGCTTTTTAATTTCCACTATAAAACTCTTTTTATCTCTCTTTTAATTTTCACCAACAAAATAATTAAACCACGACGCTTTTAATTTATTTGGTAGAAAAGCTAATAAGATGTATGAATAATAGTAGAGGACATGATCAAGTGTCTGATTCTGACAAACTAAAACCCTCTTTTAATTTTAGTGGCACAAATTAAAGGTTTTTTTCCTCAAATTTATTAATTACTATTACTACTAAATAACAAAGTTGAATAATTTGTCACTAGATAATCGTTTTCATAATATTTCAGAATTCATTGTCTAATTATTTTATTTTTCTAGTTATAAAGTGTGATTGATTCGTATATCAATTATCTCAAAAATAACGTTATAATCTATATTGAAATGCAACATTTTTAATTATATAATTTCATTTTTTTTAAATGTATTGTTTGTATATGATTTTTTTAATTATTTTATTTTTTTACAGTTATATAAAATTTAATTATTTTAATTTATTTATTAAATATATTTTAATAAAAATTAAAGACAATAGTTATAAATACAATGAATTTAAATACATTGTCATATGAATTTAATAACTATAAATATATTATCTATAGGATTTATCTATCTTATATTCTTAGGGTACATGTGAAGATTATAAAATTAAAATTTTTTTATTAAAAATATAAAAATTTAAGTTTTTAATGTATTCATTTGACATTTATTAAATGAAAATATTTTAAATTTTTCACTAATAGTAAATTTATCATGTGTTCTTAAAGCATTTATTAGCTAAATCTTTGTCTATAAATCGTTTATTAAGTATATTTAATTTTAATCATTAAAACCAATTTAATGATTATAAATATGAATTTAATTTTAATACAATGTAAAATAATTTTATATGTGTATCTAATTACATAACATCACATCATTAAAAATAACTATTTTTCACATTAATAGTATAAATAGTTATAAAAAAAACAGATGTAATTGCATAACTGTATAAAATATTTTATAGGTTTAATTATTTTATTGGTCCTTATAGTTTTGCAAAATTTTTAATTAGATTCAAAGTCCCTATACTTTTTTTCCTTTTAATTGAGTCTTTGCATCAATTTTTTTTCAATTAGGTCCCTCTTAACAGTAATTAGTTTAATTTTATTGGGATCCAACTAAAAAAAATTGGTGCAAAGACCAAAATAAAAGAAAAAAAGTATAGAGACCCAATTAAAAAAAAATTTGGTGCAAGAACTCAATTAAAAAAAGTATAGAGACCTAATTAAAAATTTTACAAAACTATAGAAACCAATAAAATAATTAAACCTATTTTATATTATCAATGCATCAAAATTAAACTCTTATAAATACATTCTCACATTTTTGTATAAAAATCTCATTATATATATACATAACACCTAACAAACACAAAACACACACATACATACACAAGCAAATTCTGTTCCATAATCTCTCTTGTGCTTTTTCTTTCTTTCTTTGAACTAAGGCACCAAGCCTTCAACGACTTGGCAAGCCTTGCTTGCAATTTTATTAAGAAGAAGAACAAAGTCGTGCGTAAGTATTTTAAGAATATTGTTGTGTATAGTAACTTTTATGATTCACATATAATTTTGGAAGATTTTTGTGGAAATTATTCTACTTATAAATAAAACGATAATAAATTATTGAAGATTGTGTCTACTATGATTCGTGATAAATTTATTTTAATATTTTTGCAATTTATTTATCTACAAATTTTATTTGTATTGAAAGTATCTAAAATATTATTTTAGAATTTTATTTTCCAGCATATTTATCATTGGTTTTCATTCCATAATCCTTAAATCAGTACCAACGAAGGTATTAACCAACCGCCTAACTAGCATATGAACTGCAAAAGTAACTAGAATATTATTTTAATAAACATATTTATCATCGGCTTTCACTCCGTAATTCGCCCCCCCAAACCGATTATGCTCTTTGTATTAAACATACATGCGCCTTTATGACTCCAACGAAATAACGGCACTCAAAATTCTTCTAAACCGAATTCCCTGACACATACACTGCATTTGCATTGCATTCCAAATTGGAATGAAATCGGAATACTTCATCATAACGTCTCCTTCTTTGTTTATAATTGCCAGCCATCTTCATCTGAAGGCATGAAAATCCCAAGAGAGGCAGTTGTTGAAGAGCTGAAGAGACAGCTATGGCTGGCAGTGCCTCTCTGCTCAGTGGCTTTCCTGCAATACAGTCTCCAGACCATCTCCATCATGTTTGTTGGTCATCTCGGTACTCTCCCTCTTTCCGGAGCTTCCATGGCGACCTCCTTTGCCGCCGTTACAGGATTCACCTTACTGGTAACTGGTAACAATAGCGTAGATAATTTTGTTTTTATTTTCAATAACTCGAGTCTCCATGTATTATAAGAGACGAAAATTTATTATTTTTTAGTATTTTTTAGTTATTAATTTAATTTTTTTAGTTTAATAATTTAATAATATATTTTATTATATATTTTTAAATATTAATATATAATTAACTAATAATAAAAAATAATAATTTTGATGATTTGTTTAACATTTCTTATTAAATAAATAAATAATGTGTGCGTGTGTTTGAGCAGACAGGATTAACCGGTGCACTGGACACATTTTGTGGACAATCGAATGGGGCAGGGCAGTACCAGATGCTTGGCATACACCTGCAGAGATCCATGCTTGTTGTTTCAATCGTCAGTGTTTTCGTCGCCATCATCTGGGCTAACACGGAGCCTATTCTAATTGCGATGCGCCAAGACAAAGCCATAGCCAACCAAGCTGGCAAGTATGCCCGCTGCTTGATCCCAAGCCTCTTCGCGCATGGCCTTCTTCAGTCCATTCTCAGGTTCTTGCAAACCCAGAGCATTGTCTTCCCAATGGTCATAACCTCTGCACTTGCGGCGCTGCTCCACATCCTTCTCTGCTGGCTTCTTGTATTCAAAACTCCCCTGGGGAGCAGGGGGGCACCCATATCTATTTCCATATGTTATTATCTGAATCTTCTCTTCATCTCCTTCTATATCAAATACTCTTCTTCTTGCAAACAATCTTGGACTGGCTTTTCCAAAAAGTCCCTAAATGGAGTCTTCTCCTTCCTTAAACTTGCTGTTCCTTCGGCTCTTATGCTCTGGTAAGCGATAGTTTTCTCAACTGTCCTAATGTTTTTCGCCGATATGATCATCCTCACCAAGCCTATGATACAGCTGGTTTTGTTTTGAGCAGCCTGAAAGTTTGGACATTCGAACTCGTAGTTATCTTGTCTGGTCTTCTTCCGAACCCAGCATTAGAAACTTCAGTTCTTTCAATATGGTTAGCATCTGGGACTGGACTGCACCTTATCGTATAAATTTCATTGATACTCCCTAAGAACGTTCTTGATATGCCTTTTCAGCCTTAATACATTTACTTTAGCTTGGATGATCCCTTTTGGATTCAGTGCTGCTGTAAGGTACTTACGATACTCAATAAAGAAAGTAAGAAACTCTGCTTGACTTGGAACTTGAATTTTAAAGCATAGCCATTAATGATTGATGCAGCACACGCGTGTCGAATGAACTAGGAGGTGGAAATCCAGAGGCAGCACGGGTAGCAGTTGGCGTGGTGTTATGCATGGTGTTCATTGAAGGGATCTTGTTAGCTTCAATCATGATTATGCTGAGGAACATGTGGAGCCGTATTTACAGTAATGACAAACAAGTAATCAGAGATGTGTCGGCGACGACGCCAATTCTGGCAATTTCGTGCTTTCTAGACGGAATACAAAGTGCACTTTCAGGTATTGCTTCAGGATGTGGGTGGCAGCGAATAGGTGCGTATGTGAATCTTGGCTCATTCTATCTTGTGGGCGTTCCTTGCTCTGTCCTGTTAGGATTTGTTGCGCATATGAAAGCCAAGGTAATATACTTGTACTAATATCTTTCAATCATGATGCGGTTATTTCTTTTGCTTAGCTTAGTTTGTGAGTTGTGAGTTGTGACTAACAGGGGCTGTGGTTGGGGATCATAGCTGCATTCGTTGTGCAAGTAACATTTTACGCTATCATCACCATTCGAACCAGTTGGGACCAACAGGTAGGACATCAATTAGCTTGGATTTCTTACATGAATATGCTCATCATTCTCGTTCTCCCTTTTGAACATTATCATGTGTCTAATATATAATGATACTAATAATAGGCAAGGATAGCTGAAAGCAGAGTTAAGGAGTCAACCATGTCGCCAAAGACAGAATGTGAAGTCTAATACAGTAATACATACATGCATTGCTGACTCATATCATGGGGGCAGAGCATGTTCCCCTCAAAGAATGTTTAAAAAAATTATCATTATTATCGTAATAAAGGATCCTTTTGAGTTTTATATTAAAAAAACTAACATATAATAATAAATATCTTGTTAAATTTGATTTTGTATCCAAAACGAAAAATACATAAATAGATATATCAATTCAATAAATATATCACTAAAATAACAAACTTTGTTATATGTTAAATGAGTTACTTTCATAAAGACATTTTGTTATAAAGGTAATATTATGAACTTTAGATCGTGTAGTAAATTTGATATTTTTCTTTTACAATTGAATATTTAATTAAATTGGTGTATTAAAATTGATTTTTTTTATTTTTTTCTATATAGACTATACGTACATGTAGCTATTGTTTTTTCTTCTTCTTTCTCTTTTTCTTCCTTCTCTTTTGTTATCTTCTTTTAGGTTTCTTCTTTTATTATCGTCTTCGTTGTTGTCCTTGTCACTGCCGCTTTCTTTTTCTTCTATTTCTACTCCTCTTTTTTCTTTTTCCTTATCATCTTTTATTGTTGTCTGTCTTTTTCTTTTTTTGTCTTTTTTTTATATATGTTCAAGAACAATATTGATTACAAAAAATTTGATACACAATATAAAAAATTTTAATATACAGTATAAAAAAATTAATGCTTAATACAACCGAATTTTTGTACTATATCCATAAATTTATATGTTATATAAAAAAATTTATGTTAAATGTAAAAATTTTGGTGTTCTATAACAATTTCTGTGCTATATAATAAATTTTTTTGCGTAAAAACATAGAATCATGTGATAGATGTTTGCCTTTTTTTGTATTGCACCTTGGTTGAATTTAGTTATAACAACATGGCACCTATTCAAATGAAAATGCTAAAAACATTTTTTTACAAAGATTTTTGTATTAAAAGTGTATTTTATTTATTTAGCTACACTTAAAAAAAATATTTATATAATACATCAAAATCAAACCATACAACTCATTAGCTATTGATTAAAAAAAAACATCTTCATACAAAAACAATTGAAAAATTTTCATGGTCATATCTACCTAAAAACATTTCCACATGTAGCATTTGAAGTGTTATGTCAGTTTAGAGCGTTAGTATTTGAAATGAAATTAATGAATACTAAATGGCAGAACGCGGAAGGCGGAATAGTTTAATCAAATATTTAATTATAAAAGAAAAATTGAATTATTTATGTTAGGAGGAAAACAGGACTTACTTTTAAGCGAAATAAAAGTAAGAAATTTAAACAACAACGAAAACTCATTACCAAGAAAGAAAACTGTACTAGTATTTAACTGCGTTTACATATAAATCAACAGTAACAAGCATTTACATATAGATCCTTAGTTAGAGTGGCACAATTGCACAAGTTGACAAGTATCCTATGCCTACATAAAAGAGATACCTGTTGGATAATTATTTAAAAGGATAAAGAGTTGATCAGAGTGTAGATGAAATCATAAAATAAAATATCTAAAGATGTAACAAGATGACAATGAAGAAAGTCGTTTTCTATAAAATATCGTGGGATTGGCATCTTTATTGTCTTGTAGTGTTCAGTCATGGTTATGCCTTACGCGAATGTGTTTGGATCTGCTCTCTATCGGGTAAACAATGGATAGAGAAGGTGGAAAGGGATCTCTGGAGCCTCTCTTGGAAAAGATCACAGTGGAAAGTAGGCTCAAGGTTGATGATATTGAACTAAAGAAGCACAAGGCAATAGAAAGAAGAGAAATCTTTGAAGAGGCAAGAAAGCAGTTATGGCTGGCAGGTCCTTTAGTAACCGTCTCTCTGCTCAATTATGGCCTGCAAGTCATATCTGTTATGTTCGTAGGTCATCTCGGTCAACTCCCTCTTTCCGGTGCTTCAATGGCTACTTCTTTTGCCTCTGTCACCGGCTTCAGCTTATTGGTAGGTTAGGTAACTTGCATTGTGTTTTCCTTAGTTATTATTATTCATTTAAAAAAAAAACTCACTTGTAGTTATTTTTATTTAAAGTTGATAATTAAGAATTATTAGATGATTTCATATGTTTGATTAAATTGTTATCTAACGATTTTCTCTTCATATACTAAGATAACTACACGTGAGTTTTCAACTTTTGTTTTTTTTTCTTCTTTGGTTTCACTGAGATTTATCACTTCACACTGAGATTTATCACTTCACAAATAGACCGGAATGGCAAGTGCTTTGGACACCTTATGTGGGCAGTCATATGGAGCAAAGCAGCATCGTATGGTAGGCATACATATGCAGAGAGCCATTCTCATTCTCATGATTCTTTGCATATCCCTCTCAATTATTTGGGCAAACACAGCATCCATTCTAACTGCTCTTGGCCAAGATCCTCAAATATCTTCAGAAGCTGGACAATATGCAAAGTTTATGATTCCGAGTCTTTTCGCCTATGGTCTCCTGCAGTGCCTCAACAGGTTCTTGCAAACCCAAAGTCTTGTGTTTCCAATGCTGTTCAGCTCTGGAGTTACCACTTTGCTGCATATTCTTATATGTTGGATTATGGTATTCAAATCCGGGCTGGGGAACAAAGGAGCTGCCATAGCAAATGCTATATCATACTGGTTGAATGCCTTCATCCTGATGCTCTATGTCAAGTTCTCACCTTCGTGTTTGAAAACATGGACTGGCTTTTCAAGAGAAGCATTCCATAACATTCCTTCTTTTATGAGGCTTGCCATTCCTTCAGCCGTTATGGTTTGGTAATTGTGTCATGTTCTCTTACTACTTTCTTACCAGCAATTTCTAACACCTCTTATTTTTGTTCTCAACAGCCTGGAATCATGGTCCTTTGAAATGATGGTTCTCCTTTCTGGCCTTCTCCCAAATCCCAAGTTAGAAACATCGGTGCTTTCTATCTGGTTAGTTAGTGTCACGTTGACATTTTCTTTCAACATATTTTCATGCATATGTATTTATGTTTTGCAACCGGTTTTTTTGTTTAATTAATCAGTTTGAACACTTCAACAACCGTTTGGACAATCCCATTTGGACTCAGCGGAGCAGTGAGGTGAGAGCAACTCTTTTTCAACTCTCAAACTTCGATGTAGTTAGAGTAATATGCTTCATGCTTGTTAATGTTTGCAGCACTCGTGTCTCGAATGAACTAGGAGCTGGTCATCCAAGGTCTGCACGTTTAGCTGTGTATTTCGTCTTTGCAATGGCCATGGTTGAGGGCATCTTTGTTGGGGCAATGATGATTTTGAAACGCGATATCTGGGGCTATGCATATAGTAATGAAGAAGAAGTGGTCACATATGTAGCAACCATGTTGCCTATTCTGGCAACATCCATTTTCCTGGATTCACTTCAATGTGTTCTTTCAGGTTTTTATTTTTTAGTTTTTACTTCCCATCCAGAAAGAATGCTTCTACAACAAGGTGTTTGTGTATGAACATTTTTTATATGATATTGTTTGGCGTAATAATCTTCGTTTAGGTACGGCTAGAGGATGTGGTTGGCAAAAAATGGGTGCTCTGATCAATCTAGGATCATACTATTTAATTGGGATACCAGCAGCTATCTTATTCGCTTTTGTATTTCACATGGGTGGCAAGGTAAAACAAACAACAATACTCTTCACTATTATTCACAGCTTAATAATGATTTAGATTTCAAGAAAAACAAAATGTGATTGTATGTAGGGGCTTTGGCTGGGGATCATATGTGCACTCATTGTTCAAGTGTCATGTCTTCTTATCATTACAATACCCACTGATTGGGAGGAAGAGGTGAACGTTTCCCTTGATATGTTTTCATTAAGAGAAAAAGTGTAAATAACCATTTTGGCACCCGAAAAATCCTGATTTTGACAAAATGAATCCCAAAAAGTGTTAACAACAAAATGATCCCTAGAAGGTATATTTCACTTGATAAAATGATCTAAACATTTGGTCAATAGTTAATTTACTCAGTCAACAGTTAATTATTCATAAAATTACTAAAATACCCCAATATTCTCTTTCTTCACTGTCAGCACCTTATCCAACTCCATTTCCATTTTCGTGTCACACTATTGTTATCACCCCTTTCTCATCCCCATTTCCATTCCATGCCTCAACTCATCCCATTGCCATCAACCCAACTGCCATCATCGTCATATCATCACAAAATTGAACCAAGTTCCACTAATATATTTAGCAGCTTCTTTTCCCAAGTTCATAATCTCTTTTACAATAGAAACACCCAACTGAACCATAACTAATCCCAGTCACAATATATTACTTGTAGGAAGAGTTGTATTTTTGTTGTAAAACACTAATTAAAAAGATGCATAACAAAAAATATGAAATTTATTTGCAATGATAAAAAATCTCAGACTTCTAGCTCAAACCTAAAATTTTTTACTCCTAGATGCACCATGGGTTTCGGTTTACGATGGTGGTTGCTTTGTGAGTTGTTGTTGTTATTGTTGATAAGGATGAGGTAAAGGTGACGGTGGAGGTGGGGTGACAATAGAGTAGATTGTTGATGGCCATGGTGATAAGTGGGTGGTGGACGAGTACTAGGGGTTTGTGGTGGTCAACGAGGGAGAGGGGGGAGATGCTAGTGGGTGGGAAAGAGTGACAACAAAAACATGGGGACTAGTCATACTGATGAAGGGTGGGAATGATGGGAGTGAGGGGCTGGAGAAATTACTTGAGAAGGGAGAAAGAAAATGTAAGGATATATTTGAAATTTCATAAGAAAATACAGAAGTCTATCAATAATTTTATTAATTTTATAAATAATTAACAGTTGATTGAGCAAATTAACTATTGACTAAATGTCTGGATCATTTTGTCGAGGGAAATATATGTTTTAGAGGTCATTTTGCTCGTTACTATTTTTTGGAGTTCATTTTGTTAAAATCTAAATCTTTCGGGGTGCCAAAAAGACTATGTACTCAAAGAAAAACATTTAAGATGTGGGTCTTTAGGATGATGATAATATAGTTAAACATTCTGGAGTGGTGTTTCATTTTAAGATGTGGGTCTTTAGGATGATGATAATATAGTTAAACATTCTGGAGTGGTGTTTCATTTTCAGGCAAAGAAGACTAAAGACGGTGTCCGTGTGTATGACAGCATATTGTCTTGAGACAAATTTGATCACGCAATTCAGGAATAAAGCCAGCTTTGCAAGAAATTCTTGTTCGAACTTGGAACACTTTTTGTTAGTAAATAGCTTGAAAAAGAAAATGCAGTAGGAGGGGTTGATGACATAGGTATATAATTAATGTATATGATAAAGTTTGTCTCTCAAATACTTGTCTTCATAGGACCTGATGAATATGGATTGAAAACCATAAATTGCAAACTTAAGCATCATACCTGACATGTCGGCATTGAATTAAAGGCGGTGAAGGGCTTTCATGGACTCTCGAGTATACTAATTCTCAGAAAGCATGAATAAGAGAATTGAAAGGAGAGGAGAAAACATGCGGTTGTTATTATAATTCTTTTTTTATCTCCTTTCTTCTTCCGTATAGGCTATAGCAGTTACTTTTGGGTCACTGAATTACAAATAATATTCAATTCTTCTTTCTTTAAAGTTCTACAAATAAGCCATGAAGTCTATTCCACTGCATTTCATCAAAAGCAATCTATTCTGCCCCTCTTGTCTTATTATACTTGGGCTAATGGCACGCCCAAAGAATACTGAATATTCATTCATTCTGGTTGTTGAAATTCTAGATCTAATTTTCTTTTTAAATGTAATCTGTCAGCACTGCAGCACAAAAACAACGAAATCAAATTAAATTAAAGCATTTATAACTAGAAAATAAATTCAATCAAACATCTGACTCATTCCTTAGAAGTTTCAATATTATTTAATAGGATACTACAAACATATCATGCTAACAAAAGCATATTACCATTTATCATATCAACACATTGGTCTCATCATTGCAGATAGCAATTCACTAGAACAATATTTCATCGTGGTATGTCATAATATGCTTTTGTAACCTGGATATTCTCTTCCACCGATATTGTATTTAGCGAAAGGTTTGGGGTACATGAGCAAGCCGAAACATCAAGCATGAATATCATCCATGAATATTGTGTAATGTTTGTCTCCACTTTGGATTGATTCGGTGATCAATATTGTTTTTACCTGTTCATTGTAGGTCTATCTGGAGATTTTAATGCAAAGATAGAAAAATCTACTGACATTGGAACTGGTTGGTTCTTGCCTGTATTATCACCAACTGTCTGTCTGAAATCACCGAAATTTCCATCATCATCCTTCACTCCTTGAAAAGAATTTCCTTCGAACCCATCACGCCCAGGCATCACTCTCCTAGACTTTCTTGGAGGTGATAACACAGTAGGACCCTGCTGCAAATCAAAATCAGAAGCCCTAGATTCCTTCTTGGGGGCTGGCCTAGGGAGCTTCTCTGGATCTGTGGGCAGAGGTGCAGAAGAAAAGTATCTAAATACAAAAAAAAGAAGGATAAATTAGGGAGAAAAGAACATTGCTGATGTCTTAAAGGGAAAGTGAAGGAAGGCACATACCTGTGCTCTAGTGCCTGTTGCACTGAAATTCTAGCTTTTGGATCATATGTAAACATCTTTGACAATAGATCTAAAGCATCGTCACTTGCTGTTGGAAACAAAGTACGCAAAGGGGGGGCAGGAACACATTGATATTCAACGTAATCTGGAAGATATACCATATCAGGCCACTGAGCAGGTGTCGGAGTGCCAAATGCTGCAAAAATCTTGCCTAACTGATCGATATCACTTGAACCCTGATAAATTATGAAAATAAACTAATGAGAAAAACCAGAAAACAGAATGTTAATTGTTACCACACTAATGAGAATAAGATGGAAGCCTAAATCAACATTAATTATGCTTACATATATCAATTATAGCCAATAAATTATCAACTCTAAAATATTAAGCCTCATGTACTTTAGGACAAACAACCATTAACCACAAAGAATAGACCATATTACCTAGTTACCATGATAGTTTTTTTTTTCACCTGCAAAAAGGGTCGGCGGAGAAGAAGTTCAGCAAAAATACAAGCTGCAGCCCAAACATCTACCCCTGAACCATATTGCTTCGCACCAAATAATAGCTCAGGTGCTCTGTACCACCGAGCAAACACCTACTCATGTATAATACACAAAAGTATTGAGTGTATGGAATGTTGATCCACTAACATAAAGTGCAAAGCACCGAATATATAGGATGCAAGTGAAACTAGTTTCTAGCATCAAAACCGATATTATTAGTGAAAATCAATTCCTGTCATATTGACATGCATGCACAATAATCCAGATACCAGTATGCATAGGTAAGCATACCTGATGTGTGAACCTTCTATCCGGACTTCCAAATATCCGTGCCAAACCAAAATCTGCAAGTTTCAGCTGTCCATGAGATCCTATCAACAAATTATTTGGCTTCATATCCCTGAAAATGTATAAGCAGAGTTTGAGCTCAGCATAACTACTTTGTACCAATCAAAACCTCAGAATACCATACCTATGCAAAACCCATTTCTTGTGGCAAAAAGCAAGACCCTTTAGCGTCATTTGGAGGTAGGATTTTGTATCAGCTGGAGAAAGAAAAATATTTCGGTCTCGTATGACGGCTTCAAGGTCCGTCTCCATGAATTCGAATACAAGATGTAAATTCCCTTTATGCGGGAATGCATCGATTAACTCAATAATGTTGGGATCTTTGAGCTCTTTAAGAAGTTTAATTTCTCTGAGTGCTGTAAAGTTGACCCCTTCTTTCTGCTTGCCAAGTCGAATTTTCTTAATGGCAACGGTTTGTCCGGTCTGTCAATGCAATGGATTCATTTTGATAAGAAACACAATGTGGTGACAATACTGCCAGTTTTATCATTGAATAAAGTTTACAAAACCCATGCTGAAACTACTTAGAAAGCTTATGGATCACTTTCTCAAACTCAATGATCCACACCGTACATGACCCTTTCTAAATAATCATTTGTATTGAAGGAAGGAACGATGATTTGGTAAAGCATCCTAATCAAATTGTTGAGAAATAACCTCCTAGAATCAAATTCAGGAACCCAAAGCAAATAAATGCATGATTACTTTCCAAATTAAATATACCTATACAAATATGTATTTTCCTCTGATTTCAGTGAATTTCTTTGCATAAACTATAAAAAAAAAAAAAATTTCACAACCCAGAAAACTGAACATACAATAAATCGTTCTTTTCACTGAAAAATCCCAGTAAGCTTGTCCAAAAGCTGAATCAGATAGCAGAAGACAGTAGAGGGAAATTACGTGAGTATCAATGGCTTTGTATACAACTCCGTAGGTACCTTCACCAAGAATTTCACGCTTCAGATACCTATCGGCGACCTTTTTGGAGGGATCCGGGTCTGTCATTTTTGTTGCTAATGCTAATTTCAGTTCAAAAATTGAGAATTTGCAAGTGGGTCATCTAGACAGCAAATTAGGGCTTTATCAGAAATGAAAATCGTTGAATCGCTGAAGCACTGAAAACGGCAAATGGGCAGTGCCTGAAATCTAAAACGGCAGCATGCGAATGTTCCAAGGTTCACCCACAAATAATGCCATCAATAATAATCGTCGAATCTATACTTCTTTGTACTTAATTTTTTGCTTTTTAATTTTGATATTACATTTATAATAGTGTTTTTTAACCATGTGTGAATTTTGGTGATTTTTTTTTATATGGAGAGTTGGAGACGGTTCGATTTGTAAATTTTAACTTTTAAAAAATTTTTAAAATGCAAAATTGACCTTAGATCTGTGAACAAAATAAATCTGACATTTTAATATGTAAACTTTAATTTTTTAAAATTTTTAAAATACAAAACTAATTTTTCGATTTGTGAACTTTCATAAATCTAATTTTCTGATTTGTAAATTCTCGAAATTTGAATTTAATTCTCCTCAAATTAGACTATTAATTTTTCTTTTCTCAATTTTATGTCTTTGATTTGTGTTTTAAAATTAAGAAAAAAATTGATTTTCATTATTTTTAAATTTTTTATTTTCATAAATTAAAAAAATAAAAATAAAAAACACAAATCAAATGAATTTTTATTTATTTAAATTCTAAAACTCTAGACATATTTTTTGTGTTTCATAAATCCATTTCACTTTATAGTGTTTTTTAATGGAATAATAAGCATCCGAACTTTAATATTCAGGATATAGTTGCATAGTTTGAGGATTTGTTTGGGTGGATTTTTTAAAAATAAGTTTAGTAATTTTTTTATTTATTAATTATATTTAGATATAATGATATAAAAATTTTTTTTGTTTATTTATTATGTAAATATATTTTTAATAAAATAATTTTTTTAAAAAGGTATAAATTATAATTTTTTACAAAATATATTTTTTAATTTTTTAAATATTTTTATTCTTATTATTAAAATTTGTCAAACGTAATAATAAAAAAAAAGACTTCAAGACTCCAAACAAAAGTCCCGAATCGTGAGAAAGTAAAATATAATTTCCTTTTCCACTAGCTTACAGTTGCAGTGATTATTCCTTCACAACGTAAAATAAAATGAATGTTTAGTTGGCAGAAACATAAAATGAAGATTGTCCACAGCCTTACTGGCTAGCTTTGATGAAAAGCACACAAACACCATCAATGATTATGGCTTTAACAGAACAGACATCCTGACTTGCGACCAATTATTGGTAAAAACAAAAATGGAAATTTCAGTGGCTATCAAACAAGAAAGGTTAGGCTAACATTAAATTCTGTGGGACCAGTTTGTCTAATCCAATATCCGTTTTCAGAGTTGTCTTACCCAGCAATGCCACCATTCATCTTCTATCCTCCACACATCCATTTTCTTGGTTCACAGAGCACCACCAACATCCCACATTCATCCTCTTATCTTCCTCTTTCTCCAAACCAGCAGCATTCATTCCTTGCATTCGATGGCTGCTGATTCCTCTTCTGCCAATGCTTTCCTTGAAGAACTAGAGGCCCTCAGTGACTCCCTCTACAAATCACACACAACTCGAAGAACAGCTTCCCTTGTCCTGCCACGAACTTCATCTCCTTCTGTTCCATCTGCCCAAGAAGATGTCAAAGTCAATGCAAAACCTCGATCACGCCGCCTGTCCTTGTCCCCATGGCGATCAAGGCCGAAGCTTGAGGATGCCAAGGCACCACCAACTACTCAGTCACCGGGAGAAACCAGAAAGCTGGATGAGTCGTCCCGTGACGGTGACAAGAAAGGGATTTGGAGCTGGAAGCCTATCCGGGCTTTGTCTCATATTGGAATGCAGAAACTAAGCTGTTTATTCTCCGTTGAAGTGGTTGCAGCACAAGGCCTTCCTTCTTCCATGAATGGCCTTAGGCTCTCTGTGTGTGTTAGAAAGAAAGAGACAAAGGATGGTGCTGTTAAGACCATGCCATCACGTGTTACACAAGGAGCTGCAGATTTCGAAGAGACTCTTTTCATCAGGTGCCATGTTTATGCCACCCAAGCTGGTGGAGCTGCAAAGCAGGTTAAGTTTGAGCCACGCCCCTTTTTGATATACCTTTTCGCAGTTGATGCTAAAGAGCTTGATTTCGGAAGAAGCTCGGTGGATTTGAGCGAGCTCATCAAAGAATCCATTGAGAAAAACCATGAAGGAACACGAGTTCGCCAATGGGACACAAGCTTCGGCTTGTCTGGGAAGGCAAAGGGAGGAGAACTTGTTCTCAAAATGGGATTCCAGATCATGCAGAAAGATGGTGGACTCGATATATATAATCAACTCGAGAATCCAAATCCAAATTCAAATTCAAATTCCAAGACCAGCTCCAGCTCCAGCAAGTTGAGAAATTTCTCATCTTTTGCTCGCAAACAATCCAAGACGTCCTTCAGCATGCCTAGTCCCAGAATGACAAGCAAAAATGATGCACGAAGGCCGGCAGATATTCAAGGAATGGATGATTTGAATCTTGATGATCCAAACCCGAAACCTGAAAAGGTAGAGGATTTCGATCTTCCTGATTTCGAGGTTGTTGACAAAGGTGTTGAAGTTCAAGAGAAGGAAGAAGATGGAGGGGAATCTGAGAAACCTTTACCAGTCAAATCAACTCCTCCAGGTGAAGTTGTCAAGGAAATAGTCCATGATCATCTGCATCTCAATAGATTGAGTGAGCTTGATTCAATTGCCCAGCAGATAAAAGCTCTTGAGTCGATGATGGGAGAAGATGATAAGTATATGAAATTAGAGGACGAGATACAATCGCAAAGGCTAGATGCAGACGAAGAAACTGTGACGAGGGAGTTTCTTCAGCTGCTTGAGGATCAAGACTTTAAAGGATACTCATTCAATCAACCTGAAATTCCACCATTACAACTTGAAGGACAGAAGGAATCTTCTTCTGCAGATGCTGAATCCAAGGTGTATCTGCCTGACCTTGGAAAGGGTTTGGGCTGTGTAGTTCAAACTAGAGATGGAGGCTACTTAGCTTCCATGAATCCATTAGATATGGCTGTGGAGAGGAAAGATACCCCAAAGCTAGCAATGCAGATGTCAAAGCCTTTTGTGTTGGAATCACATCAAAGCGTGACTGGCTTTGAGTTGTTTCAAAAACTGGCTGGTATTGGTCTTGATGAACTCAGCTCTGAAATTTTGTCATTGATGCCCATAGATGAACTTAGGGGCAAAACTGCAGAACAGGTGGCTTTTGAAGGCATTGCTTCTGCCATCATACATGGCAGGAGCAAGGAAGGAGCCAGTTCAAGTGCCGCTCGCATAGTTTCTTCCGTGAAAAGTATGGCAAATGCTTTGAGTTCAGGAAGAAAAGAACGGATTTCGAGTGGCATTTGGAATGTGGATGAAGATCTGGTCAGTGCAGAGAAGCTTCTGGCTTTTGCAATGCAGAAGATCGAATCAATGGCAGTGGAAGCATTGAAAATTCAAGCAGAAATGGCTGAGGAAGAAGCTCCGTTCGAAGTTTCTGCACTCATCTCAAAGAAAGGGGACATTGAGAGTGGGAAAGAGATTTTGGCTTCTGCTTCTTCACTTGAGGATTGGATCAAAGATAATGCAAGTTCTGAGAGTGAAGCAGAAAAGGCCACTCTGATGTTGGTTGTCCAATTGAGGGATCCGCTGAGACGCTATGAAGCAGTTGGAGGGCCTATGTTAGTAGTTGTTCATGCAACACCCGCCGAGAAGAAGGAAGAGGAGGAGGAGAAGAAGTTCAAATTAAGTAGCATGCATGTGGGAGGCTTCAAGGTGAGGAGTGGCACAAAAAAGAATTCATGGGACAGTGAGAGACAGAGGCTAACTGCAATGCAATGGTTGGTCTCATGTGGCTTTGGAAAGGCAGCAAAGAAAGGGAAGCAAGCACTGCAAAAGGGGCAAGACCTGTTATGGACTATTTCCTCCCGAATTGTGGCTGACATGTGGCTTAAAACCATGAGAAATCCAGATATCAAGCTTCTAAAGTGATGATGATTCGTTTGTGCAGATTTAAGTATGAGCATAAGCACTGTGTATATGTCAATGCCATGTCAGATATTTCATTGATAGAGGGATATATTACATTTTCTTTTCTTTTCTGCTTCTTTCTCAGTTCATGTTTGTTATTACTTTGGTTGGATCAGACATAAGTGCAAAAGCATACCTTTTTTACAAAAACCTTTTGTATACATACGTGATTGTCGCAATACAGAATGTTGAGAAGTTACTTACATGAGATTATTTTATCTATGCTTTTATTTTTGATATAACAATCACGCTAAGTTACCAACACCATTTCTACCAACATCTGTCAACTCTTATTTATAATTCTGTTTAATGAAAGTGTCTTTGTAGATGTGTCTAATAAAAATGTATTTTTTATAGCTGTATTTTAATAGAAGTGTCTTTATAGATATATTTTTGGATGTGTCTCTTTATATATATATTTAAAATATAATAACTAATCATTGTTGGCAATAAGTTGGCAGATAATATGTTGGTACCATATACTTTTCCTTGATATAATATTTTAATGTTTGCACGAATTATGTAGTTACAATAATTGCATTAACACAATGAGAAATGTGTTGTTAAGGGCAGGGTATATAAACATGTTGCCTGAAAAAAATTGAAAAGAAAAAAAAGCAAGCGAATTAAACAAGTATATATACAGCATAAGTATAAATAAGTTTCACTGAACCATGCATTGGAGTTCACCATGCTCTTGATCCGTTTCATCTTCTTCCGTTAGTTGCAGGGATCCAGCTTGTGTTGTGGAAACGGGGCGGATTTCCCAAACCGGGTTCCTTTTATTGGCTTTAGGCCCAGGACCAAAAAAAAAACACACTACTACTCGCTATCCACTCTCGAGCGGGACATAGAGCACATATGCTGGTTCAATCTAGAAGCATCTTTTATATCAGATAAAACCCAACCAACCTCTCTCTCTCCTAATCCTAATCGTCTTAGGGTTTTTATCATTTTTTCATTCACTGCCTTCGCACTCTCTCGCACTCACTCTTCCTTCTTCCACGAAGGTAATTGTGAATTGGATAATAATAATAATAATAATAATAATAATAATAATAATAATAATAATAATAATAACCTCATCAATTTCTTATCAAATCTGTTTTGCTCTGCAGTGCAATGGCGACAGCTCAGCTAACAGCATCCTCAATTTCCTCGAGGAACGTGTCGTCTTTCGAAGGGCTTCGACCTTCGGCAGTTCAGTTCCCTTCCGTCGTCAGAATTGGAACCCTCACCCAAAGGTCCTTCCGGGGTTTGGTTGTGAAAGCCGCCACTGTTGTTGCTCCAAAGGTTCATTTTTTACTTCAAAGTTTCTGTTTATAGTTATTATTAGGATAGAGAAATTTGTTGTAATTCGGTTAAAACAGTACTGTAATTGTGCAATAGTTTTTGTTTAATTACTGTGTATGTTGGGAATATTGTAGAAGTTTGATATTGTCACTAGCATTTTAGAAGATTAGAAGATGGAATTAAACACTTGTTTATCAGGGTTTGACTTAGTATATGCAGTGCGAGCACAACTTATTTGCTTAAAATACACAAGTATAGTACAAAGCTGTTGAAGAATGCAAACAGTCCTGACTCAAAACAGCTTCAGGGACCAGCATTTTTTTATTTTAGGTATTCTGGTCAGGATTAAAGTTTGTAGTTTTTTTCCACTTAATTTCTTTTTTCTTTTCCGCTGTTGTCAATTGAAGTTGGATTATTCTACCAAATTACTACATGATTGTCGGATAATTATTGATATGTAAGCCTGGAGATTTTTATTACAAAATTTTGGAGTACTCAATGTATGGGTTTTGTAATCCATTCCTGTAATGTCCCTGAGTGAGTGTTTCTCTTGCAGTACACTGCTATTAGGCCTCTTGGCGACAGAGTACTGGTTAAAATTAAGGAAGCAGAAGAGAAGACGGACGGAGGAATTCTACTTCCTTCAACTGCTCAAACAAAGCCACAGGGTGGTGAAGTTGTTGCTGTTGGAGAGGGGAAATCATTTGGGAAGAGCAAAATAGAAATTAGTGTGCAGGTATAGCTGATCTCTTAGAATCAATTAGCTTTTTAGTTATTTATCTTTTTCTTTTCTATTCTTTTTCATGGCAGTGTGATATTCTTGCCAATCTTAACTTATTTGATGCTTTTCTTTGTACAGACTGGTGCACAAGTTGTGTATTCGAAGTATGCTGGGACGGAGGTGGAGTTCAATGGGGCAAAGCATCTTATACTGAAGGACGATGACATTGTTGGTATCCTCGAGACCGAAGAGATCAAGGATCTTAAACCGTTGAATGATAGAGTCTTAATACAGGTTTGATCTTATCTTAGTTAGAGAGCAGGATTTGATCATTTGACAATCATATATTTGTATTTCTTCAATTCTTATGGTTTATACTTTGGATTGACATTTATTATCCAAAAGTGTAGCCTTGTAAGGCACCTGATAGTTATAACAATATCTAAACCTTTCTATTGGTTCATTTCTGACTGCAGGTTGCACAAGCAGAGGACAAAACTGCAGGTGGTTTGTTGCTTACCGAAGCAACCAAGGAGAAACCTTCGATCGGAACAGTAAGTTTTTTTTATTACTCTCTTCTTTGTAAAGGTAGTACACTTTACCCAATAACTCTAATGAATAAGATTGCTTTGAGGCCTGTTTGGTACCCTGAAAATAAGTATAATTTATTAAGAAAATCTTGAATATAGATGACACTAAAAAAAACAAAAAGCAAACAGATACTTTTTTCATTGGCCCCTTATTTAGTGCAGTAAACAATAATTTTGACTGAACAAAATCTGTTGTAATGTGTTGAATGTTGTTAGGTGATTGCGGTGGGCCCAGGGCCTCTTGATGAGGAAGGTAACAGGAAACCGTTGTCTGTTAATCCTGGGAACACAGTCTTGTACTCCAAATATGCTGGGAACGACTTCAAGGGAAAAGATGGTTCGGACTACATTGCATTGAGGGTCTCAGATATCATGGCTGTCCTTTCCTAGTAACAAATTGTTCTGTTTTGTAACTTGAAAAATTTTGTGTTCTTGAGGAAAATGGATTATTATTTTATCTACGATGACAATTGAAACATAGCTCATTGCAATTATCTTAGAAAATCTACAAACTTCTGGTACTGTCAATTGCTTTCCAGTTGTCTGTAATTTCCACCTCACCTCAATGTTCTAAAAGCATGTAGGGAATCTTTTAGGGTATTTTAAAACCATTGTAATCAATGGTAGATTAAATAGAGAACAGTATAATTTCTAGATTCGAGAAATTACAAGGTGTTCATTTAATTTTGGGCCTGAAAATTTTAGCCTACAACAACGTTATGCACACTATAGGTATGGTTCATCATGCACTATGCTAATTTAATAGTTTAATTTGAATTACACCAATTTCAACATTCCTTATGGCAATATATTTTCTTTGCCCTCTACCCCCACCTTCCCCTCCTCTCCTGTGCTCTCGTTTGGATCCAGTACTGCACCTTACTAAGGTGATCTGCTGTCTATCGAAGGCAAAGTGATTTTCAATCTTAACTCTGCATGATGATGGCTGTCACCATTGCAGCTGGCCACTTATTCGGCCCCAATTTCCAGGTCTAGCTGGGCAAGAGGATAAAACTATTGCTTTTGGACAAGGCTTCAAGTACCTTTCACCACGTAATAAGAACCATTAATGTGGTACTTATTAGCATGAAAAGATGTTAGGCTTCTGCTTCTTCACTTGAGGATTGGATCAAAGATAATGCAAGTTCTAAGAGTGAAGCAGAAAAGGCCACACTGATGCTGGTTGTCCAATTGAGGGATCCGCTGAGATGCTATGAAGCAGTTGGAGGGCCTATGTTAGTAGTTGTTCATGCAACACATGCGGAGGAGAAGGAAGAGGAGGAGGAGAAGTTCAAATTAAGTAGCATGTATGTGGGAAGCTTCAAGGTGAGGAGTGGAACAAAAAGGAATTCCTGGGACAATGAGAGACAGAGGCTAACTGCAATGCAATGGTTGGTCTCATAAGGCTTTGGAAAGGCAGCAAAGAAAGGGAAGCAAGCATTGCAAAAGGGGAAAGACCTGTTATGGACTATTTCCTCCCGAATTGTGGCTGACATGTGGCTTAAAACCATGAGAAATCCAGATATCAAGCTTCTAAAGTGATAATGATTCGTTTGTGCAGATTTAAATATGAACAGCACTGTGTATATGTCTATGCCGTGTCAGATATTTCATGGATAGAGGGATATATTACATTTTCTTTTCTTTTCTTTTCTGCTTCTTTCTCAGTTCATGTTTGTTATTACTTTGGTTGGATCAGACATAAGTGCAAAAGCATACCTTTTTAACAAAAACCTTTTGTATACATACGTGGTTGTGGCAATACGAATGTTGAGAAGTTACTTACATGAGATTATTTTATCTATGCTTTTATTATTGATATAATATTTTAATGTTTGCATGAATTATGAAGTTACAATAATTGCATTAACACAATGAGAAAGGTGTTGTTAAGGGCAGGGTATATATATACATGTTGCCTGAAAAAAAAAAGAAAAAAAAAGCAAGCGAGTTAAACAAGTCAACCAATAAAAACTGTGTTTTCTTACACAAGTGGCAATTTATGTATCATGAGTTTTATGTGAACAAGTATATACAGCATAAGTATAAATAAGTTTCACTAAACCTTAAATTTATCTACACAGAAGAGAAGAATCTTGGAAGATTCAAGTGTACACGCGTTTACAGCAACACCAAAATGCAGTTCCTCCACCTCGGCCACGGGCAACAGCTATTTCGTCATCAATATAAAACCAGATGAAGAAAGGATCCTTAGTACTTGGTTCCCTGTCTTCCTTTTTCCCTAGGTTGATCTGTAAAGGTCCTAAGGGTCCAACTTTTATTCTAAGGTTCTCAAAAATGAAAGCCAGTATTCTCTTTTTCCATGAAAGCCGTCCTTCGAATGTTAATTGTCCAATCGGTCCAAGGTATACACCATTTTCAATCCTCTTTGCCTAACATTTCACAATACTAGTTTAGAAACAAACAATCACAAAACCTGCTGAGCTTTCTCTGAAGATATTGTAGACAAAAGTTGATGATTGAAATATACAACTACAAAAAATTAGAATAACAAGTAACAACAGTAATAATTGTAATACGAGTTTGCTTGAATGAGAAGGATAAAGCGAATCAATAACAGATGCGAGTGAAATAGACATTCCAGAAAAACTGTTAACTAAGATGCAGAACTGCAGAAGGGTCTTATGTGAATGAAATGGATACTTGATATAATGTGTCCTCACTCCCTACATATGAGCTATTACTAACTGCTTTGACACAACATTCATAGTTAAGTTTTATTTAACAGTTCTCTCTTGCCCTTAAAAAACTGACTAATCTAATCTTACTTTATCATTTAAGTTGAAGTAGCTCCCCAACTAGGATGGAGGATACAATTAAAGATCGTCTTCACCCGAAGTGGACCATATATCCCTTCCCCTCCAGATGGTGCAATACTGCAATGCTTGACTCAATTATTCTTCTAAAAGCTTATACAGAAAATACATTGTGTTTGATATTGGATATAAACCAGTATTATCAAAGGCAATGAAAAACTAACTGCAATATGAACTGACAATCAATGTACAGAGAAACAGTTTATCCCTCGTGCCCAAAGATGCACTTATCAGTTATCAATAACATTCTTCTGATGTTTCTTGCTTTATCAATAAATAGCACAAAATAACAAAGAACATTGAAAGCTTCTCATAGACAAAAATGTGGTGCTAGCATCAGGTGAAAAATAGATAGATAATACAAAGTGAGACTTACAGCAGCATCAAACCTCTGAATAGCTGTGAGAGGAAAATATCGACCCCCCTTCAATTGTTTCTAAAACGCCGCACAAAAGTATGGTAAGTATAAATTGCCAAGCACAAGCATGCAAAGGGAGAAACAGAATTATAGCCAAAGAAGAACGAGCAAACAAAAAAGTGATAGAAATATGTTCACCTCAGCGGTGAAAATTAGCATCCATGTCCTCCCAGGGGATTCATTGCCACCCAGGGTTTCAAGAAAGCCAGAAGGATCAATTTTCGCTTTCTCAATGACAGAAAGTGCAGACAGAATCTTCTCTGCTGCTACCTTTCTCGTCTTAGCTGCATCTTTTAGCACTTTTACACTTTCCTCTACTTCCTAAGCAGACATGAAAATAAATAAATAAAGCATATCAAATTCAAATAAAAACACCAAGGAAACTCGAAGCAGGGCAAGAATCATTGCCTGAAAAGCTACCCTAAGGATTCAAAATTCATCATCTTGACTATTCCAAGAGAATCAAACTGAACTGAAAAGAAGGCAGAGGAAAAAGTATACCTTGCTGGGTTTGTCGTCCTCAACAACAAGTGGGGTTAAGGAAAGTTGTTCTCTTTCAGTGTCATCAAGGGTCGCTCTGGTTCTCGTTCTTTCTCTGCGAAATTTAACAGGGTGGTGATACTGATAGTTCGTTCCTCCGAATCTGTGAGGAGTGGCATTCTTGTTTTTAGATTGTGCTGAGAGCTTTGATGCTTTATGGGATCTTATCAATGGACACCAACTTGGGAAGGATTTAATCCACAACACATGAGATGGTGCTGTTTGCAAGCTCATCATGGCCATTAAAATAGAAAATAAAAATATTTTGATATTGTTTTCGGGCTCAAGCAGATGCATTATTCTATTTCTCTTCTTATGTGGTCCTCAAATATTTATTATCATTATTAATTAATAATTATCATCGTTAGCCGCTGAAATTCGTGACACAAAAAAGAAAGAAAGAAACAACAGCCTCTAATAGTAATACCACATTTCCTCCGCTTAGTGTCACTTTGTATTTGCTTTTTCAGTTTCTTCAACTTATAACTGTACTCGCAATAAGAATTGAGAGAGTCAAAACCGTACTTACAAATGAGGTTATCTTGGTTTGAAATTTAATGTGTAATTTCACACATCAAACTCATCCAAAACTATGTAGTCCAAATTGAGTCAATTTGACTAAAAACACATTTAATATTTATGTCTCATTAATTTCTAAATGAGAAGTGTTAAGAGACTAACAAATTTTGTAATTTATAATCATCAATTAGACATCATTAGTATTTTTAATGATGTAAAATTACATCTAATAGTATAGAATTGCTTATTTTTCTTTTACTGGTTTAAATACTAGCAAGATTTTAATAAAACTGCTGGCGCATTTGCTTCTCAAAAGCCAATTCAGCATTAATTATATCGAAAATATTTGGTAACAAAAAAAATTAGTCAAAAACAGCCAAAATTTATCTTATTTAGTATTCATTTTTTGTCTCCAATACAAATTCTAACTTTTGTCTCCAATACAAATTCTAACTTTTTTTGTTTTCCTTTTTTGTCTCCAATACAAATTCTAACTGTTTTTTTTTTGTTTTTTAGCAATACCGGATTATATATAATATATGTTTGACAGGATTAGATTCCGTATTTAAAGCTTAGCAGGATTAGATACACCGATTAGGTTTACTGAATTTTTAAACACGGATATTATACTTATGAAGTGATGATAGAATATAACAAAAGAACACACACAGTGATATAATATAGGAAAGTTATCAGGTGTACCTAGGAATACCGGTGTTCCTGTTGTTTTAACCGTTGATTTTAATTAATATATATTATATATATTTTTTTTAATTCAGATCAACGGTTAAAACAACTGAAACACCGGTGTTTCCGGTACACCTGATAACCTTCCTATAATATAACATTTTAACGGAATCAACCCAGAATGCGAGGTTAAATCAACACCTTTTTGGTTGACGAAATTAATAACAGATTTTAACAAGACAACCAGTAGAGCCCCCAACATCCGTGATCTGCCCTTATGCCCAAGTGCAGAGCCATCTTTTATTATGGCTATTAACCATATTTAAAAATTAAAATATCGAAACGTTATAGTAACTATTTATTTGTTGACCAATTAACAAGTCTTACTTTACCGGGACAAAATATATCCTCAACCACGCCACATACTTATAATGAGAATTATGAGCAATCCCCTTGAACAATTTTGGCAGCTAAAAAATATTATCACTTCACAGATGCGATCAAGAAGACTCAATTAACCACTATAGACGGTGGTAACCCACTTGAAAATTCATAAAAATTTCACAAGAGAATACACCAGAGAGTAAAATCACATCAACATAAAAATAAATATACTGGTCAACTGTGGATTGGAGATTTGTTTAATTATGTCAAAATATGAGAATCATAAGATTCTGCTGCTACGAACTAAGGTGGATTGATCCAAAACCACCGGAAAGATACTGAACCAGCCAAGCAAGGCCTTTCTAGGCCTCATACAACTTACAAGTACATGGTAGCAGCGTGTCTATAAATATCTGCCTCTGGTGGAAGGAAAAGTAAGTATTTTAAATAAATATATTTGTAACTCATGATGTCGACAATGCCTCAACGCTGCAAATCTACTTATCTGTGCAAGAATCCCATCCTGTTCACATAAACTGCTCTTAGACCACAAGTATCTCAGCAGGTTTTCTGAAAAGTAACAGACTATAAACAAATGACAACTGAATCTTTTCTGCAGTCCACATGCAAGTGAGTGACGCAGTTGCAAAATTGATTTGTTGGTCTCGTGAAAACATTCTTTAGCACATAAACACACCGTAGAACTCCAAGATGATCTGTAGTTCTGTACACATTTGACATTGAAACATAGTGCCACAAATTTAATCATTTTCTCTGTCAATAATCATACACATCTTAGATTGCCTAATGCCAAATATTTTATATTTCAGTTCCGAAAACCAGTTTCCCGGTCAAATTTCCACACACGACCATTTTTGTAAAGAATGAACAGTGTGCAAAGGTCCTATCCATTCCACTTAAGCTAAAGTAAATGCAAAAGTTCATGAAAATCAAGTCACATATATGCAAGGCCTGCAATCATCAAAAGCAAGAAGCATTTACAGAATTGACTATTCTTTACCTCTAGACAAAATTGGTAGAAACTCACACACCAGTGACTTTCCCAACCGCAACAGTTTTTCCTGCAGCACAGCATAAACCATAAGGCTTCTGCATATAGTATCATCACACTTCCAAGAAGAAACAAACACCATTACTTAATTCTTACCTTCACTGCGAAGAGTGAATCTCCCTAGTTGCGGAAAATCAGAAAACTTCTCAACACATATCGTGTTACTAACCTGTAAGAACATTTTCCGAAAAAACTGAAATACATTAATATTTGGAAAAAAAATTTCAAACAAGCATCAGCAATTGGTTTCCTCTTGGATTTGAGACAGGAATTCTATGAAACCATGCTGAAGTATAACCTTTCATATCTCTAGAAGCCTAACATAGAAGGACAACATAAAATAAAAAGAAATTACTTCCAAGTATTTAAAACAACAAAATGCACCTGAACACGGCACACAACAACAGCACCATTCTTCACAAATAGCACTTTCTTTTTCATTGGTTTCTTTGTCTTTGGATCTATTTGCTGTAACAGCTCAACAATTTCACATTCTTCAACAACAGAGTGTATATGCAATACAGCCTTGTACCCAGCAGTAAAAATAGCCTACAGATTTTAGATAGATTTTAATGTCCCTGACTAATTAATATGAAGGGATAAATAAAAAAAAATTAAAAAAAATTAAAACAATCTAACAAGCAAATGCAGAGGGAGAGACCATACATACATTGTCCAGCAATTCAAGGATTTGCAGCTGAGCAACAAACTCAGTAACAGTTGGCACTGGATTTGCTGCAACAGGAACAGAAACGCAAAACAACATAAGAACATCATACAGAAAATGTGTAGCCAACTAGCCACATGAAGACACTACAACATTAATTGGGGAGAAAAAAATTGGACCCCACAGTAATTGTCTAGAAATGGCACACATGCAGTTGAGAAAGGTTGTTCTATCACCATTCTTCAACCATTATCCTAAATTCACATAATTTCTAAAACCCAGCACAACCAAAGAATATTTCATGAATCAGTATTCTATGGTTCACATGATTCAAACTGAAAAAGCAAAGCAATAGTACATTAATTGTGACATCGATCGTCTTACGGTAACCTATGAAATAAAGGATCATTCAAGTCACAAAAAACTTGTTTTCCACATTGCTCTAAAACAGTTCATGTAGCTATAGTTTTTTAAACCCGCTTTTTCTTCATGTAAAATTCTCCCAGTAGATAATAAGAACAGCACAACTTTCGAAGTCCAGCAAAATACTTCAGCAATTTTTGGTGTCGGGCAATGGGGGAATCCTTACCAACACTAGACAGGACAAACCCAGATAATATATCCTCCTCTTCAACACCTGATAACCTAATCCGTAAATTTTCACCAGGTCCTGCACGCCTAACCCGATTTTCATCAATGAATACAGCAACAACTTTAACTTGATCCTGCAAATTATTGCACCAATATCACATTTCGCTTTCGGCAAAAAACTAAAATATATATATTAAAATAAAGAGATTAAAAAAAAACGACAGAAAGATAAAGCTCACAACACCCTATGCGTATGGTGTTTGTTTGGTGAGACACAAAATTATGAAAGACACGGCTACACACAACTCTACCCATAAATGACATGTATTTCGTGTCTTCAAAAACGATGAGAATCAAATAAAACTTGAGACACTGAACTTTTCTATAATCTTTTCACTCGGTCTTTTGATAATCCCAACCATACCCCTTTCATTTTCTACCTAATGTCCTCTCCTGTCTTTCTTCATCTTCAAGCTTCGACGGCCACCGCCTTCCAATCTCTGGCTGTTCGTCTTCTCCAAGGTTTGTACAACTTTTCTTCTCGTTCCTTTTCAAGATCTTGGCAACGATTGGGAACAACTACTGATTTAGCGCCACGGAACGACCACAGATCTATGGTTCTGCCTATCCTCCCCTCTCTGCGTCTTCATTGTCTCTTCTTGTGTCGTTTGCATCTCATCCTTCCTTTCCCGTCCAATGTAGTCTCCGTCGCTTGATTCACTTTACATTTGTTTGAATTTTTTATTTTTATCATTTGAGATGAGATTGAATTTGATTTGGATTTATGTAAAAATAAAAATTGATGGTTCTAGAGTGAAATAGAAATTGATGCATTGAGATTGGTGAGTTTGACAGTAAACTGTGATTCCTTGTTTCCTTTGCCTTCCTACTATTTTTCATTTGGGATGAAATTCAACTTTTTTTTTTTTTTGTTAATTTTACATATTAAATTTAGTTTGGATTTGGGTTTTGTTGCTTTTAGATTTGAAGATGTTGGTGATTTTTTATAATTCTAAAAGAAAACTGAGAAATGTAAAAATAGTGGTGGTGTTGAAATAATGAGGATAAAATTGACATTTTACTATAATTATAAATTGTGTGCTCTGTTCTGTCTAACTTACCAAACAAAATATAAAATGTCAATGTACTCTTGTGTATTTATGTCTGTATCTATTAAACTGAGACAGCAACCAAACACAGCATAATATATTTAAATCACCTTATTTGGCATGACCAACAAGGAATCTCCCTCACGGACACTGCCAAATTCCACTTTCCCCATAACGACAGTTCCCATGTCTTTGAATTTATCAAGTATAGGCATCCTACACAATTCAAAAGTAAAAATTTTACTAAAGCTGAAAATTTAAAATAAAATTAGGAACCTACAAAGGGATTTAGAAGGGGGAATAGATAAAAAATGTTCTCAGAAACATATTACCTGAAAGGACCATTGGGATCTCGTAGAGGAACTTCAACAGCATCAAGCGCTTCAAATAAGCAAGGGCCATCCCACCATGAGCAAATGCTTTTATCCACTCTTGTTTGCAAGTTGGTGCCAATCAGACCAGATATTGGCAAAAACATGACATCTGGAAAGATGATATAATAGTTAGTAAATAACTTCAAAAATACCATGATTGATCAGGAATGAAATGCATTCAAGCACTTAAGAACATGCCCAATTATACAATCCAGATCCAGGAATGAAAAAACATTCTATGAACTACACACAACGTTAAGAACATGCCTGAGATTCCAAACCTATAAAGCACTTTGCCAAAGAAACTACCAGCATTTCAGCCTCCTTAGTGTCCCAAGCTTCATCAGCATTGAACAGGACAAATAACATTCACCACTCAAATTGAGAATAAGAAATTTTCAAGAAATGTGACAAACATGTGTTGATAAGACATTTGGAGGCTCCAGTTAGGAGTGAATTAAATGAAGATAATGTGGTAGGAGACAAACTATAGGGGAAATTATAAAGAGATTACAAATTAAAAAATGGTATAAACATGGAGATGACCCATAATATTCATTTGATCTAATATGACCCACAGTGTTTCTCTTGCCCTTATTTTGGTTGAAATATGATAACTGGAATGTCACTCCCATCATGCTTCAAAATTAATAATGTTCTCTATGTTGAAGCAAAATAGTCCACTCACATGGCCACTCTGGCCCACACAAATACATCCACAACCCAAAAACTAAAAACATATTAATTAATTAGAATGACAAGCAAATATTCCTCAGACAAATCAAAGGCAAATACCTTTCTTCACATTGTATCCTGATTGTCTCAAAAATGGAATCATCTTTGACTCAATCTCATCATACCTAGAAGCACACCAGCAACAAGGAATCTCATTAATATCAGATAGAAAGGTGAATCAAGGCATAAAGCGCGCACAAGAGAGAGAGAGAGAGAGAGAGAGAGAGAGAGAGAGAGAGAGAGAGAGAGAGAGAGAGAGAGAGCACCTTTCTTTTGCCCAATTCACAGTTGGATCATCCATTTTATTTACAACAACAAGCAGCTTAGTCACACCCAATGTTTTTGCAAGCTGGACATGTTCACGAGTTTGTCCACCTCTCTCATATCCAGTTTCAAATTCTCCCTTTCGAGCAGAAATTACCTGATTATTGAGAGAGTCACAGAAAGGCACATATAAATATATACCCGTCAAGAAGCATCTGATAGAAGATCAAGAAACAAAGTATGGCATTATAGATCAACTAACCAACACTCCAACATCAGCTTGAGATGCACCACTAATCATGTTAGGAACATAGCTTTTATGACCCTGCAATAATAATGGAACTTAAGATATATCTTCCAACAAAACCAGTTTTTTTAAATGATCATATAATTATAAAGATATAAGCACATGGAAAATAGATCTGAGGATAATTTTCCAGCAATATAGATACTCACAGGTGCATCCAAAATTGTAAACCGTGTTGACTCTGTCTCAAAATGAGCTCTTCCAACTTCAACTGTTTTTCCCTGCAATTATTACAAACTTACAACTTTACCCTGATTATGAGTTCTAAGCTAACCAAAAATATGAAAGGGGAAAATACAAATAAATTATAAAATTATCCATACCTTCACTCTCTCCTCCTCATTTGTGTCCATTATATAAGCCATATACCTACCAAACAAGTTCCAAATTATTAACTTCGATATAGATTAAAGACACAACATGAACACCCAAAAAACCCTTACAATTATATGGCTTTAAGTGTCCATGATTCAACTAAAGACAGATAGTTAGAAACACTAAAAACAAAATAATTGGGAAGGTTCACATGCTGAATTTTGAAAAGTAAAAGAATCTCATGTAACAGAACAACTAACAAGTGTACAACAAAAAACGGACTTGAGAAAATACACAAATCAGCATGCCACATTTGTCATTGAAAGATAGAGATAAAGAGGCAGAGCGAGAGGTTTCAATAATATTTACAGTTTTGCAGTTGAAAATAGATAAAGCATTCAAAAGGGAAAATAAAATAATCACACTAACAGTGTAAATCTCAAACAGCACATTACACAACAGTGTGACACAATTATAAGAATATAAGTAAAAGGATCTGATAGCTATTCACAAGTCTAAGTTAAAAAGCCAAATGGACATAATTGGTGGAGCTTAAGTGAATGTTCTATTCCCATGACTTTGCGCATACTACAGGACTGCATACCCATTAATGAACTTGTTTGATACTTATTTGCACCTATATTATGTTGTCGTGTTAAAGCAGTAGAGCAACAAGGGGACACAGGTCACCTTCAATTAACAAAACAAAGTAAATGGGCTAACCAGCTTTCTCGACTTTTATCTTTAGCTTCTTTCTCATATTTCTGTATAGTCCTTTCATCAACCTGACCACTGAGGAAAAGTATCTGACCTCCGGTTGTTGACTTACCAGCATCTGGAAGAAGAAATACAAGAACAAATTACAGCTAGAACAGCAGTAATTTTAAAATAACAATAATAACAGTAGTAAAAAAAAATTCATTTAAATATTCTGTATAAACATGGAATGCTGATGTAAAAAGGCCATCTTTAACCCCATAATAATACAAAAGCCAATGAACCCTGTGTTCATCCTGAATAATGAATAAGGCCACCCAAGTCCCATGGGCATTCGTCTAGACTTTATAAGCCAGTGAAAAAGAAGCAGCGAGCATAATTCCTTCATTAATCGATTAGTAGGATGAACATCTAAACTTCAATGATCTTTAAAAACTACAAGCAGTTGAACAGTCATTTAATCTAATGCAGATGAACAACAATTCACCCAAAAACAGAATGGCAATCAAATCTGAACAAAGAAGGCTCAAAGTAAACCCAGTAACTTATATATTGATAAAGGAACAGTGAGGAACTCATCAGCTTACCAACATGGCCAATGAATACAACATTCAAGTGCCTTTTTCGGTTGTCAAGCTCATCTTCTTGATCTTGTACAGGATGAATTTCTCTATTTCTCACTACAAATCAAAGCCATAGAAAATGGATGTTTATATCTTCATTGGCAATGAGATGGATATTGATATCTTCATTGGCAATGAGCAGTCTTACTTCAAAAGATCAATATAAAACATAATCACATACTTGAAAAGTAAATTCATTTCCCAATTACCTGTTGGCTCAGCCTGGTTAGGCTGTGCCTGAACCTCCTGCTTTGGATCTGAAACCAAAAGGAATAAAGGGGGCAAGGTACAACCAAAGTAAAATTCCTCATATAATGCTCTTCATCATTAATTTATACTATCAAATATAACACTAATGTGGTGACATAGCAGCAACCACAATAAAACAACCAAAAAGAAACATAGGTGATGTATCGTTCATTTCTCAAAGTCCCAATAAACGAGTACAACATTACATCAAGAAGATACAAAATTATTCATTATTATTGAATGACAAGTGATGGCGTGCAAGTAATTAAACTTAAAGGGAGGACAAGTGAAATTGGATGCAATCTGTTTTTACATTCTACAAACATATACTTCTCAACAACAATAATGGGCAAGCAGGCTCCTCTGGTTCTAACAGAACAATAAGCACAACACGTCTTGTTGACGAAACCTAACTGTGGACAATCTGTGCACTCCATTTGCATTTTCTATCATAATTCACTCAAGACCAAATGAGCATTTATAACCTACAAAATACTAAGTAGTAACATCAGATTCTAAAAAAAAAAAGACTCGCATAAGGGGAACGAAAAGTGAAACTCGTGTTCTCACATTTTTTATAATGTCTTTTAGGGCATTGTTATAGTTGTTGATGGTAGCTTTCTGACTAAAACAATTTTTCTGAACAAATAAAGTTGACAATCAACTGTGTTGACTGGGAACCAAAAGGTGCTATTATATGGAGCATTAATACATGCATGTTAGGAAAAGATCTCATAAAAAAAAAAAAAAACAATTTTAACCGGTATGATAGTTGAAAGTATAGTGTGCAAATGAAAGCCAAACAGAAAAAGAACAAAAAAATAAAAAAGGAAACAAAAATGCAAAACTAAAACTAAGAAAGGACAGCATAGCAACGAAGCTTTAAGTTCAATGATGATAGAGTTTTGACATTAACGAGATTTATTTTCTCCAAAAAGATAAAACAAAAAAGAAGGCACAGGGAAACACCGAATCAACCATTTCCTTACTAGTTACTACCAACCTTCATCCATCTCATTAGATTTCTCAATTTCTTCAATCTTTTCAGATTTATCAACTTCTTCTGGCTTTACATCATCTGGAATTACCACCCCATTATTGTCTTCTGCTATAACACAGTCAAGAATGCATAGAAAGATCAAAAAAATAAAAATAAAAAGAAGTAGAAAAAGACCAAAAAAAAAAAACACACACACACAGAGAAATCAACAGGCCTTTGGGTTACCTGCTGAGTCAAGCTGCAAAGAACGGATGTCTTCCTCGATATCTACGATTGAAACAGAACAGACACAAATTTCCTAAGTTTCTTAAAACCCGAGAGTAGAGTTTTTTATGCGACGCAGGAAAAGCAATAATCCTTCGAAAATTAAACTCTCTTTTATTTTATTTTTTTGAATGGAATTAGAATAATATAAATTATAACCTAAGCGACTATCTATCCAAATAAAGATCGCCGCCATAACATGCAACTCAGCTTACATTAATTCAACTATTGCCACAACCAGACTATAAAACTAGCTGCGAAACAAAGTAACACAACGCTGTAAACATGATATCTGTGCGAAGCAGACAAGTTAAGATGATAGCACTACATAGGCAGAATAGGAACTTGCAAATTGGAACATCGCAAGCAAAAGCAATCGAAGTAAAAGCATATCGATTCGTTGGCGATCGTTTGAATTAACGATAATAGCTATCGGAAGCTGAGAGCATGCAGATCTAAAACAGATTAAGAAGAACGGTGCGCGGTTAATCGGAAAGAAGGGAAGGGATTGGTACTTACCCATAGTGAAAAGAGCAGAGTAAGATTCTGCAGCGGAACGAGGGTTTCGGAGAGCACACGGAACAAGGAAGCAAAATGCGTGGGAGGCTTGTGTTACTGGAAGTCTCTTCTATTCTATTTCCCCTCTTGTGTGACTTGTTACTTGCTTAGTGGGGGAATCTACTCTAGCTCTCTTTCTTTTCTTTTCTTTTCTTATAATAATTCTATTGTAATCTCTTTCTTTTCACATTATTTTTTTTTTTTTTTGAAAAATGTTAAAATGGCTATGGCGTTTTCAAATAGAAGCACAAATTAGTCACCAAAAAAAAGAAGCATAAATTTAAGATGAACATAACTACACATACATATATCCATGGAATTTGACCCTAGACAACTCTCATGATCTTCTTCAATGTGATGTGTTTGTTTCCATATTTCCTATTCTTCAATGGATTATCTCACTTTTTTTTCTTTTTTTTTATTTTTGTACTATTACTCTTTGAGAGTTTCTATTTTTGACAAATTCAAAAATTTTATCCCTCCAAAAATTGCCAAAGAAGAAAAAGAATCAAACTTAGAAGTCTATTTTCCAAAAAAAATGTTGATGCATAAGAACATTGAGGAACAAATATTAAAAAAAACAATAAAATGAAGAAGATAAGATTTTTTTTTTGGTGACTTGAAGAAGATAAGATCTAAGTCTCTCACTACTATAAGTTATTATTTTTGTTGACATCATCAATGAATTTGTTTTTTTTTTTCATTTTTATTGGTATTACCAATCAAAATGAGAATTTAAATTTTTTTTGTGTGTCTAAATGAGAATTTAAATTTGTATATATTTTGGCTGGCTTTGCCATAAAAAATATTGTAAATTTTGTTTTCGTGTTTGAATTTTGATACCAAAAAAATACAACTAAATACATAAATTGGTAAATTTTTGTCCTAAATTTTTTTATCTAAATATAAAAAAATTCATATTCTTTGTGAGTAATTACTAATTATGTGTAAGTCATGTCCCTCTTGGATTTGTACCTCAAAACAAATAATGTACATGTATTGTTGTATTTCTGATTCATATATACAGACATGAATCAAATGCTACGTTTGGTGATGATTTTTGAAAAATTCAGCTTATTCAGGATGCATTTAGTTTGTATTTTCATTGTCTATTTTTATTTTTAATGTTTTTTATTTTTTAAAATTTTAGTATTTTCACTTTTATTTTTTTTAGAAAAATTAGAAAACATAAAACACTGAAAATAAATACACAAATCAAACACACACTTTAATGTTTTCCTGTGGATTCAATTGTGAATTTAGGCCACCTAAGATAGTGGCTGGTGTTGCTTGTGATCCACTTGGAATGATTTTTGGTAAGCCTATTTTATTTGCCTCCTGGAAATTACATAGTTCCTATTGGGCTTGCTCATTTGTTTTGTTATCCTATTTAGTGTGAATAGGAGTAGGCCTATCCCAATTAGATGGTCCAGCAGTGAATCTTGCCTCTTTAATAATTCCTTCTTGCCAATGAGTCTTAGTTTCAATTTGGATGAATAATTTAATTAAATTCTTTTTAAAAAATAGTTTAACTAATAAATTATTATATTAAAAGTAACTTATAAATAAGTTTATGTATTTAAATTTTTAATTTTAAAAGTATTTATTTTATAAAAATATGATAAAAATAATAATATTATGAGAGAAGTCATTTTTTTAACTTCTTTATAAATTTTTAAATCTTCTTAGAAAACTACAATTTAATTTTAAAAATTGCATAATACATTAATACTATTATTTTTCATAAGTCAAAAACTCAAAAACATTACTTTTAAGACTTCTCAAACAAATTCTTAGTTCAGAAGACATATGTTCCTCTTTCTTATTAAGAGGTTTCGGATTCGAGCCTCGTCTAATGAAAACTTAACCAAAAAAAAGAGACATCTTGTGTGTGAATGTGTAATACTTAGAATTAGAAATGGTAAAATCTATCAACCTAAAAAAAATAATTCCATTTTCAGCACCACCCACTTTCTCCTTTAATATTTTATCTTTAGAATATTTTCTTTCTCTCTCAGAACGGTGGATTGTGTCTCTGTAGAAATCACTGTTGTCTTTGTGCCCAGCCAAGGCTTCTCAACGGTGTATTGAACAAAAAAATTTTTAGGCTATGTCTTTAGGTGAGAAGATAATGGTCGTGGTGGTAAGTGGTTAAATTAGAGGAAAGAGGGGATGGGATTAAAATTGTGGTTGGATATCTGAGGTTAAAATAGGTTAAGACAAAACTTCAGAATCAATAGTTTTACTTGAGTAATTCTATCGAATTAAACTTATTTATATAAGTTCAATTTTATTTTTTCGTAAGTAGTTTGTTAAAGTTGTTAACGAAGTATAGTTCAAATGACATAATCTCCTTTTTTCATTTAGAGATTTTAGATTCGAGTTTCACTCCTAGTTTTTTTTTAAAAAAAGTAATTCATTAAAATTTAAAATATCCTTAAATACAAATGATAATTTATTTTTAAAAAATATTTAATTATTCTATTAATTTTTATAATATTATTAAATTTTTTATTAGATTTTTATATTTTTTTTCTTTTCAATTAATTTTTGTACTATTTTAAATTTTGTATTAGGTTCATCTTAATATAAAAAATATTAAAGTTAATTGAATAACAATAAAGAACCTAACTAGATCTTTAACCACATATTTAAAAAAAATATTTTGTTAATTTTAATATTTTTTATATAAAGATATATTAATTATAAAACTAAAAACAGTATAAAAATTCAATTGAAAAGAAAAAACGTATAAAAAATTAATTAAAAATTCGATAAAATTATAAAGACTAATATAATAATCAAACTTTAAAAAATGACAAACTTTATTTTAAAATCAATTTAAACTTATGGGTAATTTAAGTTAATAAGTTAATAAATTGATTGAAAGTTAAAATTATGTAAATATCTTCAATAAAAATTGGGTACACGCTTATTTTAAATAAGTTTATATAAATTGAATCAAATAAACTTAATTTAAATATTTATTCGATTTATTATACAAAACATATACATAGTAAATCGAATATGAAATTAACAAGTTTTGATTTATTATGTATATCTGTGTGACTGTGCGTAATATATCGGATCAAATCGAGTAATCAAACTAATTTGATTCAATTTATTACGCGGGAATGCATAAATACTAAATAGATATGAATTAAAAAAATTTATTATAATACAAAATTTATTTTAATTCATACATTATTTGTGCATAATAAATATATTAAAAATAAAAAATATATTAAAAAATTTTAATAAACATTTTTACAATTTTATTTTAATAAGTACATAATAAATATATTAAAAACTAAAATTCACATTTTTTATTTTTAATGCTAAAAATAAGAAATATACGAACAAAAATAATACATATAATATTTTAATAAATATACAGAAATAAATTTTCATTGAAATAAATTTGATGTTGATGATTTGTATCTGTACAATAAATAAAGCCAATAATTTCATGCGTACCTATTTTAAATATTGAGACAGAGTACTTTTAAAAAAATGGAGAAATCATCACTGAGATTAAATCAAGATAAAGAGAAGAGTGAAATAAAATGTAAATAAAGTAAACCAAATTAAAATCATCAAGCAAATTAAATATGTATATTCTTTTTTCTTCTTCACATACCAAATAAATTTTACTTTTTAAAAAATAATTAAAAAAAATAAACAAATTAAAGGACAAAAAAGGTATGCATGAAATTGTTTAACTTTATTTATTTTATAGACACAAATCATCGACATCAAATTTATTTTAATGATAATTTAGTCGTGTATATTTATTAAAAAATTATATATTTTATTTTTTTTGTATATTTTTTAATATTAAAAATAAAAAATTATTTTTTTTTATATAAAAAATGTTGGTCTTTAAGATATTTATTATGTATTTATTAAAATAAAAATATAAAAATATTTGTCATAATAAAAATTGTCTTTTAATAGATACATTAAAAATTTGTATATTAAAAATTTTTTATGTATGTATTAAAATAATTTTTATTATAATAAATTTTTATTTTTACTCATACATATACTATGTATGTGTCTTGTATACAATAAAATAAAATAAATTAATTTAATTTATTACGTATATTATGTATATAATAAATCAAATTACATATAAATACTTAAATTAAATTTACTTGATTCAATTTTTACAAATTTATTTAGAATAAATATATAACTAATTTTTAATTCAGAACATCTAGATAATTTTAGCATCCAATCAATTTATCAACGTAAATTACCCATTAATTTATCACTTTGTGCTTTAATAATTTTTTCACGTACAAATTCCGATAGCGGGTAAGAATATCATGTCTTGTACGGGTTGAGATCTAGCTTTAGATTTTTGCTACACCCAAACAGTAATCAAATCAACTCAACAGTGCAGGTGGGCCTCCTTCGATATCTGTTGTCTCCCCAATTACGTGGCGGAAATCTAGCGCTTTCCTTCCTTCGTCTGAGATCAACACTCAAGAGAGATAAGAAGGTAAACTAGAAAAACAGAAGAGAGAGAAAAAAAAATTACGATGAAAAAAAAGTCATCAAGCTCCAGCATCGGTGGTGTGGGCTCCACGGCTCTGCGTTCATAGGTCACCGTCAACACGTCCCTTTTGTCTAATAAAAAATAATTTGTGAATAGTTCTGTAAAAATATTTAATTTAAATATAATAATTATATTTATATTTTAATTATTTTTTATTATTTATAAAGATTTGTGAAATTTGAAAATATAGAGTATCAACTAACTCACGGATTTTGTTTAGGAAATGTATGATAAAGCATAGCGTAGTAATTAGTAAAAATAAATTCTCTCAATATTTTTAATAATTAAAAAAATAAAATATAATTTTTAATTTTTTTAATTTTATTTATAAAATTAATAATAAAAAATTACACTTTATTTTTCCGGTGGTTAAAAAAATTTGAGAAATAAATAAATGAAAGTAAGTATTGGTAATGGTAGCTAGGGTTAGGAGAAGGGCACGTGATGCAGGTTAAAGGGATAAGAGAGGGAATCCGAAGGCAATTCCCAAGAAGAAGAACATGTACATGTGCCAACCACAACTAACACCTAGCCTTGCCCTGCCTACCCCGCTCCACCCTATCCCAATGGCCCACCACCTCCTTTTCTGTCATCATCACCATTCACCATTCGCGCACGCCACCCAACCAGCAGAACATTTCTTTTTTTTTAAATATATATTTATTTATTTATAAAATTAAATATGAAAATATGTCATATGGCTGTTTGTTGGGCTTGAAGGGCATAAAAAGTCATGGGTCTTGGTGGTGAAATTTGCACGGGTTCCTTTCCAACTTCTCTATATAACCATATAAACAAGGTTGGTATATGCCTCACTACTCGTAAAAAGATAGGGTTTTCTAGGTGCCCCTTTGAGCACTTGAGTTGAGTTGGATCGGATCGGACTCTCGGAGTAGTTCTCACTTTCCATTTACAGTAGGATCGGTTTCGAATATATACTTGAGCTAGGATGAGATGAGATGCATGAGTGCTACTAGATCTATATAAGCTAATATATATGGCTCCTCCTTATATTCTAATCACAGTTTTAACTATGATAGTCAAGGTTTAACTTTTGAAGTGCCCTTGTTCTTGCTTTTGAAACTCTTGCTGCAAGCTAGTTTGTTCTTTATTTATTTGTTTGGTTTTAGTAGGGTTTGGATGTGGAAGATGGTGATGAGTGGAGCTCCTTGAAGTCCAACAGAGGGTCTTGGTGGGTGGATTGAGCTGCTAAGCTATGGATCCCACAGTACTACCCATATATACCCCATTATGCAGTGGTAGTTCTGCGGATTCCATATCCTGGGAGCTTCATTACCTTTCCACAGATCCTTATTTGGATTGAAGGGAGCTCTACATAGCATCCTCTTTCTAATTAACTTGTACTCTTCAATTTGTTAGATTTAGTTTTTATGTTACCTCCATCTCATTTTTGTGTGGTACAGGAACCCCATCTGGCTGCAGTGGTGCAACCGAGCTAGGTGCTGCAGCTCTATATAACGCGTTATGCGATCTCCACTATCTCTCAATCAACATTAATTAGTTTGGCTTGTAGATCCGGATCACATATCACTTATCAGTACAGTGTTGCTCCAAATTCATTTTATTTTTTAGTTGCAGTTATTAACTAGTTGTTCGCCTTTAAACAACATTTGTTTTATTCATACATGCCGAGTTAATAATGTATGCTTTTATCTGGTTGTCTGATAAAGTGATAACTTGATAAATTTGGTATTGTTGTTGCCGATTTAGGGCGGTATATTGATGTATTGATATTAGGTTTAATATTGCATATTTGCATCGAAATTGTTCACCTATAAAAAAAATTAGCCAAAAACAGTTTGAATTTATTTTATTTAACATAACAATTAATGAATCTTAACTAAGATAAATTGTAGTTGTTTTTTTTTTGTCATTCTAACTTGTCGATATTGAATCAAGGAACTGAACTCTTGAGGGTGAGAGTGAGTTTGGATGACAGTAAGAGATTTGGAGATATACCCTAAATTAAGTTTCTGAATGAATGGCTTTAGATTTTAGAAGTGTACACGTATACGTATAAGATTGAGTTGGATTATATTATCTAATTTACTTTAAAATAAATATAAATATTAAATAAAATATTTATGGTTAATTATTAGATAGAATATTGTTGTATTAATCTTTTTTCTAGACAATTTAATTTTGTGTTCTTATTTTTTAGAGATATTGAAAAGAGAGAAATTTTGTATTAAAACTGAAATTTTAGTTATCAAATTAATACATTAGAGTCCTAATTTTTCACTACTTTTCAATTTAGATGTGGAAGTGAAAATGGGATAGAACCCACCTATAGAGTGTATGGATGTTTTATGCATGTCTCCCTTATCTATATCCCTCTCTTGAAGCTCCACTCTCTTCCTTTGTTCTTTTCTTCAACCTTTCTCTAGCCCCCATTTTCATTCTTTTTCGTCACCTTCAAACTTTTGAAAAAAAATTAATTACAATGTCAAAGAAGCAGAAATATAAAAATGTTGATCGTTTTATTTGTTATTTTAATTATGTAAATTTGTTTTTAAATTTTTTATATAATTGAAATATTATAAATAATACTAAAAATTAAGATTGTTAATAATAGTTAGGGCAATAGTTAAAATTATATATTTAAATTTAGTTGGTGAATATGTTAATTAATGATAATATTTAGATTAGACTAGTTTAGTAGATTAGTAAAAAATATATGTTTAGAATTATTTCTAATAATTTAGAGAATTATAACTAATTATTATTAGACCTATGTTATTATTATTATTGTATAATTTTTGTAAAGTATAATTTATAGAAGATTATATTTTTGATCGAGTAATAATTATTTATTTATTGTGAGATATTAAATTGACATAAATATATTATAATAATATTATTGTAGTTGAAATAGATTTGTCATATGGTTTAGGGTTAATTAGTTATTATTAATAGTAGGTTAGTATTTATTATTAGTGAAATAGAAATAATTATTATCCGATTTATTTATGAATAAATAAATAAATAATTATGTAAAAATTAAGTTAATAAAGATTTAGGTAACAGTTGACTAAAATATTTAATATGAATAATAATATCATAATTTTTGAAAATTAAAAATCATGTGAAATAATTTTTAGTACTATTAATAAAATTTAGAAGTTAAATTACTATTATTATTATTATTGTTGTTGTTGTAAAATAACTAAATAAATAAATAAGGAAGAGATAATAAATATAAAATATAGAAATATAATTAGATAATACTCGTAGAAATTTTCACTAGAATTACTATATCAATATAATAGATATAATTATGTATTGAATAATATTAAAGTATATAAGAAAGAGAATAATAAAAAAGAAAGGGAGAGAGAAGAATGTTGTATTCTTATTGTTGTTGTTTCTCTTGAGGCTTTAGCCTCTTATTTATAGATATAAAAAGTCAAATATTCAAAACTCCATTTAATATCATTTTGGCTTGGGAGCTTCATTTTTCATAGGGAAAATGGGCATTCACGTCCTTTTGAACTTATCACAACACTCCTCCTTGAATGATCATTTAGGATTATGCCTCATTAAAACCTTACTAAAGAAAAATTCAGTGAAAAAAAGCTTTAGTGAAGAAAAAAGAGTACAAAATCCTTTGTGATAGGGACTGCCTCATTAAAAACCTTTTCAAAAAAAATCCAATTGGAAAAAAACTTGACCAAGGAAAAAAGAGTACAGTATCCCCCTCTTGTCGACATCATTTAATGTCTCGAAATCGACGCATCCCAATCTCATGTACCAATCTTTCAAATGAGGATTTTGGGAGTGACTTTGTAAATAAATCTGCCAGATTGTCACTTGAGCGGATTTGTTGGACATCAATTGTCCCTTGATTTTGAAGATCATGAGTGAAGAAGAATTTGGGAGAAATATGTTTTGTTCTATCACCTTTGATGTATCCGCCTTTAAGTTGAGTAATGCATGCTATATTATCTTCAAACAGGACAGTTGGAGATATCTTATGATAAATCAGTCCACATGATGACAGAATATATTGGATCAAACTCTTGAGCCAAAAACACTCGTGACTTGCTTCATGAATCGCAAGTATTTCAGCATGATTAGAGGAGGTTGCTGCTGTCGTCTGTTATGTAAACCTCCATGATATAGCTGTACCACCATATGTGAACAGATATCCTGTTTGAGATCTCCCTTTATGGGGATCAGACAAGTATCCAGCATCTGCATAGCCAACTAGTTATGACTTGGTTCCATAGGGATAAAACAATCACATATCAACCGTTCCATGAAGATATCGAAAGATTTGTTTGATTCCACTCCAATGTCTTCTGGTTGGAGAGGAACTATATCTTGCTAGTAAATTCACAGTAAATGATATATCGGGTCGCGTATTATTAGCAAGATACATTAGCGCTCCAATGGCACTAAGATATGGTACTTCAGGACCAAGGATGTCTTCATTTTCTTCTTTAGGACGGAATTGATCTTTTTTCACATCCAAAGATCTTACGATCATTGGGGTACTCAAGGGATGTGACTTATCCATATAAAATCTCTTCAAAATCTTTTCTGTGTATGTCGCTTGATGAATAAAGATCCCATTTCTTGTATGCTCGATCTGCAGGCCGAGACAAAATTTAGTCTTTCCAAGATCTTTCATCTCAAACTCTTCTTTTAGAGTTTTTATAATTGTTGGAATCTCTTCAGGAATCCCAATGATATTTAAATCATCAACGTACACAGCAATTATAATGAATCCAGATGCAGTTTTCTTCATGAAAACACACGGGCATATATCATCATTCTTGAAACCGTTTTTGGCCAGATACTCAGTAAGACAATTATACCACATTCGTCCAGATTGCTTTAGACCATATAAAGATCTTTGCAATTTGACTGAGTATAACCCTTGCGAATATTCATTGTATGGTTTAGATATCTTTAGTCCTTCAGGGACTTTCATATAGATATCCCGATCTAATGAGCCGTATAAGTAGGCTGTTACCACATCCATTAAATGCATATGTAGTTTATAATATGCAGATAAACTGACCAAATAACGCAATGTTATCGCATCCACTACAGGGGAATACGTTTCTTCATAATCTATACCGGACCTTTGTGAAAAACCTTGTGCCACAAGTCGGACTTTATAGCGCACAACTTCATTTTTCTCATTTCGTTTTCTCACAAATACCCATCGGTATCTAACAGGTTTTACATCTTCAGGTGTACGGACTACAGGTCCAAAGATTTCACGTTTTGCAAGTGAGTCTAATTCAGCCTTCATGGCTTCTTTTCATTTTGGCCAATCATCCCTTTGTCGACATTCTTCGACTGATCTTGGCTCAAGATCCTTACTTTCATACATGATATTCAATGCCACATTATATGCAAATATTTCATTGACAATTGTCTTATTTCGGTCTCATTTCTCTCCTGTAAAGATATAATTTATCGAGATCTCATCATTTTCACAATTTTCAAGTACCTGAACGTCTTCTGGCGTTAAAACTATAACAGAATTTTGGACAACTGCAGGTGTCTCTACTATATCTTTTTCATCAGAAATATTATTTACCTCTTTTCTCTTTCGAGGATTTTTGTCTTTGGAACCGACAGGCCTGCCATGCTTCTGGCGTGAATTTGCTTCAGTGGCTACTTGTCCTGCTGGGACATCAATTCGAATTGGAGCATTTTCCGCTAGTATATAAGATTTAGTTATCCTCTTTGTATCGGAAAATGCATCAGGCAATTCATTTGCTATTCTTTGCAAATGTATAATCTTTTGAACTTCTAGTTCACATTGCCCTGATCGAGGATCTAAATGCATCAATGATGATGCATTCCAATTAAGTTCCTTTTCAGGAATCTTATTCTCTCCCCCTAATGTTGGAAATTTTGATTAATCAAAATGACAATTCGCAAACCGGGCTTTAAATACATCTCCCGTTTGTATCTCAAGATACCTCACTATAGAGGGAGAATCATATCCAACATATATTCCCAATTTTCTTTGAGGTCCCATTTTGGTGCGATTAGGTGGTGCAATGGGAACATATATCGCACACCCAAATATTGTTAAATGGGAAACATTTGGCTGCTGGCCAAAAGCTAATTGCATAGGAGAGAACCGATGGTAACTCGTTGGTCTCAAACGAATAAGAGTTGCGGCATGTAAAATAGCATGCCCCCAAACCGAGGTTGGGAGATTTGTTCTCATAAGTAAGGGTCTAGCAATTAACTGGAGGCGTTTAATAAGCGATTTTGCTAACCTATTTTGTGTGTGAACATAAGCTACTGGATGTTCAACACTTATTCCATTAGCCATACAACAAGCATCAAAATCCTGGGAAGTAAATTCACCAGCATTATCAAGGCAAATTGCTTTGATTGGATTTTCTGGAAATTGTGCTTTTAATCGAATAATTTGAGCCAGTAATCTCGCAAACGCGAGGTTGCGAGAGGACAATAAGCACACATGTGACCATCTCGAAGATGCGTCTATTAGGACCATAAAATATCTAAAAGATCCACATGGCGAATGAATAGGTCCACATATATCACCTTGAATCCTTTCTAGAAATTTAGGGGACTCAAATCCAATCTTTACTGGTGATGGCCTTAAAATTAACTTTCCCTGAGAACATGCAGCACAACAAAATTCACTAGATTTAAGAATCTTCTGGTTCTTTAGTGAATGTCCATGAGAGTTTTCAATAATTCTCCTCATCATGGTTATTCCCGGATGACCCAAACGGTCGTGCCAAATTATGAATTCATTTGGGTTAGTAAACTTCTGGTTTACAGTGGCATGTCATTCAATTACACTAATCTTGGTATAATACAACCCAGATGAAAGTGAGGGTAACTTTTCTAATATAACATTTTTATTTAAATCATGAGTTGTGATACATAAATACTCATGACTTCCCTCATTCATAGTCTCAATATGATATCCATTTCGACGAATATCTTTAAAGTTCAACAAGTTTCTTCGAGACTTAGTAGAAAATAGTGCATTATTTATTATGAATTTTATTCCTCTGGAAAACAAAATTATAGCTCTTCCAGAGCCTTCAATCACATTACCTGAGCCAATAATAGTATTAACACATTCTTCTTTTGGCACCAGATGGGTAAAATATATATCACTTTTGAGAATAGTGTGCGAACTTGCACTATCCGCAAGGCATACATCTTCATTACATATCCTTACCATTTTCTTCAAAGACAAATAATAATAAAATGAGTAGTATGCACAGTTAAATTGAATACTTGATCGGAATTATTTTTCTAAGAAATACTGTACATAAAAATAATGTCATATACTAAATTTTTTTTTTAAAACATGACACATTTAATAATTTCAAAATTCATAAACATTAATATTTCATTATTTATATACATCATATTTGAAACTTAAATACATAGAAAATAAAACTTAACAATAAGTTCTTTACATTATTTATTTACATGAATGCTTAATAATCTCACACATTAAACTATTCCATCATTGATTAAATGACCAATATTTCCTTCAAGATCCTCAAAAAAATCAGATACATCATAATGAGTGGTGGAATTTTTAGCATCATTTGAAACAAAATTCGACTCTTTTTCCTTGTCGTCCTTTTTCAAATATGCCTGGTAAAGATCGACTAGGTGCCTTGGGGTACGACAGGTACGTGACCAATGGCCTTTTCCACCACAACGGAAACACTTATCCTCTGTTGATTTATTCTACCCGGTATTTCTTTCTTTATCCCACTTCTGGTGAGATCCTCTCTTTTGAATATAATTCATTTTCCTTCCATAATTTTTCTTGTTATTAAAACCTTGCCATTTACCTCTTCTGGGGTAATTTGCCGCATTTACTTCAAGAAATGGGGCGGCGCCAGCTGGGCGCGCTTCATGATTTTTCAAGAGCAACTCATTGTTGCGTTCAGCAACAAGAAGGCAAGAAATTAACTCAGAATATTTTTTAAACCCTTTTTCTCGATACTACTACTGCAGGAGCACATTTGAGGCATGGAAGGTTGAGAAAGTTTTCTCCAATATATCATGATCAGTTATCTTTTCCCTACATAATTTCATTCGTAAGGTGATTCGAAACATTGCAGAATTATATTCATTTATAGATTTAAAATCTTGTAAACGCAAGTGTGTCCATTCATATCGGGTTTGAGGAAGTATTACCATTTTTTTATGATTATACCTTTCTTCAAGGTCTTTCCAAAGATCTTCAAGATCTTTTAATGTGAGATATTCATTTTTCAATACTTCGTCAAGATGACGACGAAGAAAAATCATGGCTTTGACTTTATCCTTCTGGGATGCATTATTTTCAGCCTTAATGGTATCTCCAAGATCCATTGAATCAAGATGAATTTCAGCATCTAGTACCCATGATAAATAATTATTTCCAGATATATCAAGAGCATTAAATTCAAGATGAGAAAGCTTCGACATAATAAAAATTTGTTACCTGAGTCTTCCTAAAAATTTAATCAGAGTCTCGTGCTGATAACGTGTTGTAAAATAACTAAATAAATAAATAAGAAAGAGATAATAAATATAAAATATAGAAATATAATTATATAATACTCGTAGAAATTTTCACTAGAATTACTATATCAATATAGTAGATATAATTATTTATTGAATAATATTAAAGTATATAAGAAAGAAAATAATAAAAAAGAGAGGGAGAGAGAAGAATGTTGTATTCTTATTGTTGTTGTTTCTCGTGAGACTTTGGCCTCCTATTTATAGATACAAAAAGGTCAAATATTCAAAACTCCATTTAATATCATTTTGGCTTGGGAGCTTCATTTCTCATAGGGAAAATTGGCATATATATTAATCAAATTGGACAGTCCGATTCAATCTTCTCAAAATAAAAAAAAAATTAAAACTATATTGATATCTAACAATCCGACGATTAGATATACAAAAATTTAAATTTTTTCTTCCACATAAATTAAATGGTCTGATTTGTATACCTAATTTTTTTAACCAAAAAATCAGACATTCTAATTTCTTTGCCCTATAATTCAAAAAAAGCTGTTCCATATTATGTCTAACATCACCAATTTCTATAACAAAACACAACACACAATTTATATATCCAAAAAAGTAAGCCCCTAATTTTCTCAATTCCCATTTTCTGGAAACAAAGTACTTTTATAACGTTGGGTGGGAGAAGTCAAGAAGGGTTTTGCATGCCTCTATGCTTTGTCCACCCACAATTACACTAGCTAAAACTGAAAACTTTTATTCTTCAATTAATAAAATGAAAATTCATTTAGTTTTTAACTTTATTATATATAAAAGTAAAACCTTATTTTATCCTTTAAAGGTAAATTCTCGATCTTCCTAGAGTATTGAACTTCAAAGTGAGGTTAGATTATTTTTATAATAATATAGATTTTATTAAATTCTACTTCATCTATTTTAAAAATAAAAACATTTGAGAGACTAATAATTAGTCTAAATTGTCTTGTTTAAAATTTATTAATTACTGTCAAAATAAATAGATTATAAGATATAGAAAACATGTGAATATAGATGCTATATATTTATAAATGTTTAGTTAAATAAAATAAGTTTAAATTATTATTTTTTCTATCATTACTGTTTAATAATTATCTGTTACATATTTCAGTATTTTAGTATATTTAAATTTTATGTATCTTTTTGTATATATAAAGTAGATTAGAATCACACGTTTACGAAACTGTTATATATAGTTATATAAATTTAATTTTGATACATTATACAATGTTTTATATGATTATTTATACAATTAATAAAAATAGTTATTTTTTATAATATGATATTATATAATTTGATATTAATATAAGGTTATTACTAACAATATATTAAAATTAAATTTTATATAAAAAAATGAAAAACTATCAAATTAATTATTATGTAGTTCATTAAATTAGTTATTATATATTTATATTTTTAATTAAAATAATTGTTATGCAAAATAACTAAATTTATAAAAAAATTAATCATAAAATTTATTTACATCAATATTTTTTTGAAATATCAAACAGATATATATATATATATATATATATATATATATATATATATATATATATATATATATAATTGTATTGTTAAAATCTATAGACTTCATCTCCGTATTATGATATTGAGGGTGCATATTCTTGAATAGATCTTTCAATTTGGCTAACCACCAAGTGTAAAGTCCTAATAAATTGTGGAGGCGCAGTGCTCCTAATCAAGTCCAATCTTCAGGAAAGCGTAACATGCAAAATGCATACTGTTCTTAAATGGATGATCTTAACTCATCATTTGTAATGTTTTAGTGTTTTTTTTTTTTAAACAGTGATAAGTATAATTTGGTCATAAAAAAATATAGAGCATAGATATTTGTAATTAGCACCATATAAGTAAATATTTTGTATTTTATCAATAAGAGTTAAGATCGGATCTTGAAAACATATTTTTCTTTTGTGAATGTGACACTTTTTTAAGTAGTTGAGGATTATAGCCGTTGATCAATTATGACATAGTAATTGTATTTGAAGATTGTAACAGAAACAAATAATGTTGCTATTTTGAAGAAATAGTAAGCAATTTATAACAATTACGAGTTAGATCACAAATTATATATAGGACTAGAAAACAGGATATATTTCGTTGTGGTTGATGAAAAGAATCTAGCCATTAGAATAAGAGTAAAAGCTTTTTTCGATTCTTAACTATTTATTCGATGGACATTGTGCTCTCTAACAATATAAAAACACAAATCGATCTTCATCCACTTTTGTATTTGTTCAATCTAGTTCTTGAAATCGGTTAACAGCATGTCAACACTGACGTGTCAGGTAACTATGTCTATGTAGCTTTGTCTCCTTTGTAATAGCGACAAATCATCTCCTGAGCTCCTCAACCATCTCCCTTCTCCGCTTCACCCGCTCCTTCTTTGCCATCAACTCTTTCCTCTCTCTCGGAAACTCTTTCTCCCTCCTCTTCTCCCTCTTTTCCATCGCCTCTTAACTCCAAAACCCTAACCCCAACACCCCTAATCCGCCTCACCTCCTCTTCGGAATCATCATCAAAATTATCACCACCGTAATCATCATCAAAATACCGTATTCACTTCTCCAGATCCTCATCACAATCATTATCGTCAGCACTAATATTATCATTAGAATTCAAAATTAAGAACATAATCACACTAAAAGAAGTACTTTAATCACTTGGAGAAAAAAATTTATTTGTTTTTTAAAAAAATTACTAAAATAATCAAGACTAAAAAAAGGTAAAATTTGAGTGTTAAAATAAATGAAACTCATGTGTTATGGCGGTGACAGTAGTGATGAGTGACGAAGAGAAATGAAAAAATAAAAAAGATGCAAAGAGGAAGGAGAGGAGGGAGAGAGGGTTCAGGAAAATATAAAATTTTCATTAATCATCATGCATAAATGATGGTGATAATATTATTATAATGATGATGATGATTGTGAGTGCGGTGGCGGTGGCGAAGAAGAGGGATTGGAGGGAGAGGGAGGAGTGTGAGTGCGGTGGTGGTGGAGAAGAGGGAGGAGAGAAGGAAGAAAGAGTTTTGGAGGAGGGAGATGATTGAAGAATTTAGAGGGCAATTTGTCCCTATTACGAAGGAGACGTTACCTGACATGTCAGCGTTAATCTGTTGTTAACTAGTTCTAGGGATTAGATTGAACAAATACGAAAGTAGATGGAAACTGATTTGTATTTTTATAATTACTAAAAAATATAATGTTCATCGGATAAATTATTAAGGATTGGATAGGACTTTCACTCTTAGAATGATGAAGAATTAGGGTATAATGGAATGAAGTACTAGGTTTCAAGTTCTGTTTTGTCAATTAAGAAATAAATAAATAAATCAAAAATAAGAAGAAGAAAAATACCTCTATTTAAAAGTTTTATTTACTAGGAGTGTACATGGGCCGGGCTACATCGGATTTGGTTTAACCAGACCTGACCCAAAATATAGAGCGGGTCTAATTTTTAGACTATAACCCGATCCTAGACCCGATGAAACCTACGCACCTTCGGACTTGGTGAAAACCAGGTCTTTAGCATGTAAAAATCACCTAATCTCCAACCATTATTTCACAATTCACATAGTAAAATTTACTTAAAACAATATAACAAGAACCAACCATTCTCTAAAATTAAAGCATAACGATAATCAATACTAATATTGTCTAATAGCACCAAATATTTAAATCAATACAAATAATACAATATTATGCATTAGTCTAAAGTCTTATGCATTTTAAACATAAAACATTAACTTATAATCTTATAATAACTAATAACATAAAATATTAAGGTTTACAATATTTAAATTCTACATAAGAATAAGCATCATCAATCACTAATAACAAAAAATATTAATTGTGTATGATGACCGGACCACCGGGACGAGTCTGGATGACCCGAGATATGGTCCGGACCCGACCCGAAATAATGACCGGGTCTATTTTTGAGACCCTTACCTGGCCCTAGACCTGATGAAATCACACTAATTTAGCCGAGTTAAACACCAAAGTGGTCCCTAAGATTCACAAAATGCACTGATTTAGTCCCTGACTTCCCAATTGCACTAATTTAGTCCTCCAGATTGAAAAAAATGCATCAAGGTGGTCCCCCGCATATTTTCCGGTCAGATTCCTTACCGCCGGGAGTGACGTGGCGAATGAGTGCCACGCTGGATGAACGAAAACGACGTCGTATTGGGTTTTGGCGCTAAACCCATTAATAGACGACACCGTTTCAACTCAGCATCTACAAAACTTTCAAACCCCCCTCCCCCAATATTCAAAGATCACTTCGTCTTCTTCATCTCCTGCGAACTGAAAGCATCAAACCCTGGCATTCTAGACTCCTGGCATGACTTTTCGAAGTGAAACAATCTGGAGTTCAGTGGAACCTCTTCATAGATCGGTGAAGGAAGGAGCAAAGATTCTGCGTGGAATCTCCTGTGACAGAGGTAGGCATGCAGAATATTACATAGTATTTTTCTGTTCTACGTAGTGGTAAGGTATCGTGCATTATGGATTTTACTTGGGAATTTGGTGTAGATTGATGGGAAACCATGGATGCTATGTTAGTGGATAGGATTTTTGCATTGGGTGGTGCGGGTAGGGGTAATCGGAATGCTCTGTTTTCAAACCGAAAATATGGGCATTTCTATAATGGCATAGTGACTGAAGTAGTTGTTAGGTAGAGATTTTGGAATATGATCTGTTGTTGATTGTGGGTTCTATATTTTAGTAAAAATGTTGTATATTTTTTTTTTTCGATACAGATGGAGAAGTTGCTGGATATAATGTTCCATCATGGTGGAACGTTTAAGAAGAATGCTGATGGAAAGTTGATTTACTCACCTGACAATAAAGCTTGCTTAGGTGATTTAGATGAGGATACACTTGATGTCTTCTTCATCAGGAACTATTTCAAGGAGTTGGGATATGACAAGGTAGTTGAGTGTTGGTGGCTGGTTCCGGAGAGGAGCTTGGAGGTTGGATTGAGAGTTCTGACCACTGATGATGAATTAAGGGAGATGTGCTTCCATGCACAGAGGAATGATGGCGTAGTCGATGTTTATTTCGAACATAGACTTTCAACACCTGAACTGTTGGAGGGGAAAGAAGATGTGGTGTGTCTGGATTATATTCAACAAGAGGAGCCTGGTGGTGAGTTAAACAAGAAGAACACCCCTGAGGATACCTTAAATGAAATGCCACAAGACAAAGCTGATCCTGACCCAGTTCCTCCTACCCCAATCCCCATTCCAAACAGTCCAACTGCAATCCCAGTTCCTGGTAACACTCCCATCACAAAACCTATGCATGATGACACCAAGTCCATGGCTGATCATGAGAACCCCAAACTCCATCATATATCCAACCCAAAACCCACTACAAAGCCCAATACAACCCCAACTGTCAAGCAGAATCCAAAACCCAAGCAGAACCAGAAGCCCAAGAAAACTCAACCAAAGCCCAAGCCCAAGATTACTTCCAAAACCAAGCCCAAATTTAATCTCAGGCAAAGGAACAGTAGAGTGCTAACAAAGGGAAGCAAACTTTTCATGTGGATTTAACTGGAAACAGATTCAGCAGTGATGAAGGGAGTTCAGAGGATGACTCTTATGTCCATGTGCAGGAGGCCAGCTCTAGTAGTAATGATGAATTGGTTAAACAACCAATTAGGAAAGAGGTCAAGAAGGTTCAGAAGGCCTCAGCCATGGCCAAAGGAAAGGAAAAGATGTATAAAGACACTATTATGTAAGATGATGATGCAATTGTGGAAGACTTATCTGATGTAGAGGTGGACCTTGGTTTTTTAGGAAGTCCAAGAGGGGGAATTATGAATGATGCTCTTGACCCGGGTGCAGAGTCTGATGGTGCCAACTCTTGGCACTCGGAGGAGATGAAGACTCCTCCTAATTCTGAAGATGAATTGGAATCTGATGGAGAATCGGATGAATTTCCAATCTTCCGGGAGGGACAGAGATTTGGTGAGTTGCAACTGCAAGTGGGAATGAAGTTTAATACTAAACAAGACTTCAGGGATGCTGTGCGAGAGTTTACCATTCAGGAGGGTAGAAGGATTAAGTTTGTAAAGAATGACAATGTGAGGTGTAGGGCAGTGTGCCAGGTGGAAGAGTGCTGCTGGGTTGTTTATGCCTCAAGGGATCATGAGGACTCTTGCTGGCAAATCAAGACCTTTTACGACGATCATACATGTCCGAGAGAGAATTCTAATAGGGCTGCAAACAGAGCTTGGCTGGCAAGTAAGTTGGTCAAGAAGGTTAGAAAGTACCCCAACTTCAAGCAATGTGAGGCTGCAACATACTTCAGGTCTAAGTGTGATCTCATACTGCATATGAATTCATTAGGCCGAGCCTTGGCTGATGCAAGAAATATTGTCTACGGGGATGAAAAGGCACAGTATGCCTTGTTAAGGGATTATGCTGAAACGCTGCTAAAGACCAATCCGGGATCCACTGTAAAGATTAGGGTTACTCCACTACGGCAAAGTAATGTTTGATAAAATGTATATCTGCCTGAGTGGTTGCAAGAACGGGTTTAAAGCTGGTTGTCGACCTTTAATCGGCCTCGATGGTGCATTTCTGAAGACGCAGATTGGTGGACAGATATTATCAGCTGTCGCACAAGATGCAAATCACCACATTTATGTGGTTGCTTGGGCTATAGTCAACATTGAACTGGGGATGAAGCCTATGAGAAGTTTGAGGTCCATGGACAACCAACAAACATGGTTGTCGATCTAGGCAAAAGACTATGCACCTGCCAATTCTGGATGTTAACAGGTAATTTTTGTTACATTTACATCTAATTCTGTTTCTTTCTATTTATCTTCATTTGCATTATCATTAGATTCATTTTAGTGTAATTTTTACCTGAACTTTTAACTAACATGATCTGGACTTGCGTTCTGTTTGGTGTGCTGTAGGCATTCCCTATGTCCATGCCTGTGCTGCTCTTGCACGGGTGAACAAGAGACCAGAAGATTTCTGCCACCCCTTGGTCACAATGGATTCATACACGAAGACCTACGAACATTATATCAATCCTCTTCCGGGTCAATCCATGTGGAAAAAATCAGCATATAGTAAGCCACAGGCTCCTAACATCAAACGGAAACCAGGAAAGCTCATAACCAAAAGAAGAAAGGATGCTGACGAGGGTCCTAGTGTAAACAAGAAAGCTAAGCAGACTGTTACCTTAAAGAGACAGCTCAAGCCATTCACATGCACATATTGTGGTGTAAAGGGCCACACCAAGAGGGGATGCAAACAGAAGAGAGCTGATGAGCTTGCTGCTGCTCTTGCGGCTGCAGCAGCAGCTGTGGCAGCTTCAAAGGCCAAAGCTACTGCTACTGGGAGTACACCTGCACCTGAAGCTAGCAACAGTACCAATCCGGCTACATCGGCAGCTGACATTCCACCCCAGTGTATGGACCGCAAGCTGAAGATGTTGAATTATCCCAACCAAGCTATGGTGGAATACAAGATGAGGTATATAAGGTCCCAAATGATTTGTTGTTTGTAATCCTATATTTAACTTCCCTTTTCACAGTAACTCATTTAACTTATTACACTTCAAGCAGGCACCACCACCACCAGCAACAAGGCCACCTAAGTTACCAACTAAACGGAAGACCACACCACAACCAGTAACTACTTCTGTCGATCCCATGCAAGGAGCAAGTGCAGCCACATCTTCAAGGTTGGCAAGGTTCATAAAGATGGTTCCAACACCACAGTTCAAGGCACCAAGGAAGAAAAACCCTTGATTGGGATGTTGTAGCAGCTGCTTTAACAATATATATGGGATTTGGTGTGTTTGTTGATATTTTGGATTTTTTGTTATTTCTCTAAGGGAATGGCTCTTATGTAGACTGTATGGTTTATTTTGATTTTCTGGTAGTAGATAATTTAACAGAGTTTATGCTTGAAGGTAGCTGTTTCAGTCTGTTTATCCTTATGTGGACAACTGCAACTATGTTACATTGACAATGTCTTGTTTATAATCTACAACTACTATTATCAATTTACATCTTCTGTTCATTCAGTTTGGTTTCTATTTTTGTAAAATCTATCTACAAATAACACACCAATAAGTTAAACATTTCCCATACATTCATTAACAGATGCTTTCAAACACAGTTCTTACACTTTTCTCATCACAGGTAAAACAAGTTCTTACATTTTTAACATCACAACTAAAACAACAACCAACATAGAAAAAAACAGCAATCCTAACATTTGTATCATATATTTCTGGGTCCTTAATTCAGCTTCCAAATTGCCAATCCTCAAAGCAAGACTGACGCTCACTTCTTCATTGTTGTATGCAGCAGTGTCTTCCAAATTTCCTTTATCATCTTCTCCAATGTCTACCCATCGAAAGAAGCCACACCATTTTCTTCCACTACTTTGTGAACATGAAATTTAACTGTTACCATCAAATTAGTCAGCAACAAATCTTCATGAAACACTCACGTTGTAATTCGGGCATCCAAAGAAGGGCTTATTTGGGTGGGTTTCCGTTCCAGACCATCGGAGCACAGGACGTTTCCCACACCCACACCGCTCTGGTACTCGCGTGCCTCTACTCTGACTTGGCCTCCTTGTGCTTGATCGCACAGAACTTCCCTCTCCTTCATCTGCACGTCCAACCATCCTCCAACCAGCAAAGCAATGGGTACAAGAATGAACAGGAAAGAAGAAGACGAAGAAGAAGAAGAAGACGAAGAAGAGAAGAAGACGAAGACGAAGATGTGCCGCTCCATTTCTGAGTTAGGGTTTAAAAAAGGAATCAGGGACAAAATTGGTACATCACGTTTCATTTGCCACATCATCCAACCGTTGGACACTCCAGCGTGGCACTCATTCGCCACGTCACTCCCGGCGGTAAGGAATCTGACCGGAAAATATGCGGGGGACCACCTTGATGCATTTTTTTCAATCTGGAGGACTAAATTAGTGCAATTGGGAAGTCAGGGACTAAATCGTTGCATTTTGTAAATCTCAGGGACCACTTTGGTGTTTAACTCTAAATTAGCCCCTAAAATGTTTGGGGACAGACCAGATCTTCGAGCCGGGCCAGACCATATACACCCCTACTATCTACTATTCAAATTCAGGTACAACATATAAACCATTTGTTTGGTCCAAGTCTCTGGGCCGTTGGTCCTCTCCCATCTCAAAAACGAACACTTCTTACTTTTGGCTATAATTATGCTGCATGCAAAGTTAGGTGAAGAATCATCTTTAAACTTTAATGGAACTAATAAAATGCTCTAATGAAAGGTTAATAATATTTGATTTTATAATTTTCTATCATATATAAATTTTATTATCTTATTTAAAAACAACTAAACACTTATTTTACCTCACATCAAAAGAACATAATTATTTTATTTTATTTTGTTTCATTTTTATCTTTTGGCCAAAATTGTAATTTTAACTCAAAAACCTAAAATAGGACATTAATTTTTTTTAAATAAAAATAGAGCATTTCAAATCTTAAAAACAAAAATACTAAAATGGTACTCTAACTTAAAATGTAATATGGACACACGGAAAGAAATTAGATGAGAAATATTAGAGAATTATTTTTTATTAATATTAGTCAACACTATATTTTTATACTATTAAAATTTAAAATTTAAAATATTATCAATTGTTGACCAAAAATAATAAATTTTGTTAGACATATAACATTATTCTAATTAGATATATAAATAACATTATAGTTAAATTGATTATATATATCGCGTTGCGAGCTAAGTTAATATACACAGGAGAAGTATAAAATTATGATTCAAATAGTACACCCGATACCTAAGGGGAAAAAAGACCAAAAAGTTAAGGAAATACTAATTACTATCATAAGTAGAAATCATATGGAATTTCAAGGACATCCGTAATTTCTTCGGTCTCTATCGATTTTGGAATTTTTAGACGCTTTGGGAGTTATGGTGATTTCTTTTTACGACATAAACCTAGCTTGTTGATAATCTCAATATGTCTATTATGTATTTGAACTCCTTGGCATCCATAAACCCTTTGAATTTTATCAGCAACAACGTCAGAAGTTCTGAACCAAATAAAATTCATTCCAGAAACAACACTAGATAGTTGATAAAAAACATGAGAGAACAAAAAGGAGGAGGAGGAGAAGAAAAAAAAAAGGGGGGGGGGGGGGGTAATCTCATACTTCTGAATTCGACAACGGTCTATTTTCTGTGATGGCTTCCAGGTTCCAACCTCTGAAACGAAAACAACTCATTAACAGCAGCTAAGCCATACGGATGAACTTTGATGAGGAAAAACAAAAGTTTATACCGTTCTGCTGCTTCTGTTTTCAGTTCTTTTATGCGAGCTTCAAGAGAAGCGCAAGCAATTTGGATGTCTATATTTTTCTGACACAGATCCTTCCATTGTATGGACAAAGCATTGAGCTCGCAAGCAGTATTTTGCTGGCAAGTGAATCGATGCGTTCAGCATTTAACAAATTACGAAAGGATAGAACAGAAAGTCAAAGTCATTTCACCTGATGATATTTCCTTTCACGATTTACATTTTCAATCTTTTCACCAAGTTCCTGAGCTAATTTCTGCATTCTGCAGATATAAACACAACTGTGATCAATTGACCAGCACCACATATTGATAAACAAAAAATGAGATTAGTGTTATGTTTGACACACCACATTGCACTTTTCTCCTAGCAACCACAGGACAGCTTCATTATTTTCTAACTTGCTTCTTCAAGATTCTTGCTTATTTAGCATTTATACAATCTTCTTCATTCATTTATCAAATAAAATTGCCTCTCTGAATTAGTATAACTTTATCTAACTGTTTTAGACGGAGTGAAGCTAGTCAAACCTAAACCTTCCTATACAATAGTATGAATGTAATTTCCAATAAAATATAGACCTAGATTGATTACATGAACAAACCTTGTCAAATATACTTCCAATCGATTGTTGTGTTGTTTCCAGGCATCGGTGCCATATTTTAACAACAAATCCACATTTTCCATCCTGCAGTAGAAAGCAAACAAAGGTTGTGAGATGTATAATCTTAATAAAGTTGAGAGAGAGAAAAAGATACCTGATATTCTGATATTGAAGAAGGCGTTGAGATCTCTGAAGTGCTTGCTTCCAAGAAGTTTCATCGTTCCTCTTATTGGCAGCTGGCACTTCAAATTCATAACGCGACCTATCAAGAGTAACGGGAGGCCTTCCGGCTCTTACACGCTCGTACTCTCTACCAACCATTGGGTACTCCTGCAAAATATCACAAACTCTTTACTCACTGCAACAATTAGAACGAAAAGAAACGAAAACCCTAATTCTGACCACAAAATTCAAGGTGGGAAGTGGGGGTAATTCTTTGAGGAAGTCAGCAGGCATCTTGGTACTACGGCGCATTTCTTCCTCCACGAGACGGTCAACCTCGAACTTCACTTTGGGGTCGGCGTAGTCGGAGTCGATGTAAGGCAAAGCGTCGATGATTTCCGCGTGGGAAGAACATGCTTGGCGCCCATAAGAAGGTGGAGCTTCCAGCATCAGTACATCGCCATTGTCTCGATCCGCCATGGTTGTAGACAGAGAGAGGAGAGGGGAAGGAGGGAGCGTTTTCCTCAGCGTGAGGATCCACCACCTGCACCCAGAGTAGATTAAACGATCCAACTTCCATCTGGGAAGAGCCCAAGCCTAGTAGCCTTTTTTTTTTCTGGACAGTCCTAGACCCAATAATGTTATAACATGGGAGGTGGCTAAAATAGAAAAGAGGAAGATTTTTGCTTCTTAGATTCTTCCCCTTTTGTCTTTTGAACTTCTTCCGTTACTGAGTGATGATGCTAATGGGGTCACCTTGCCCCAGAATTATTGAGTAATATTTTTGTTTTTATTCTCTTGGGCTTAGGCCCCATTACCATACCAAAAAAAAAAGAGGATTGTTGTTCATTTTTTATTTTTTATTTCTCTATGAAAACACTAAACTGATACAATTTATTAACTCAATTTATATATTAATGTAATTGTACTTCATAAAATACATATAATTGTATAAAGTATTTTAATAAATTACTTATAAAATTTTTACAAACATAAACATTTGATTGAACAAAGACATAAAATTTCAAGTAATTTTGCATTGATAAGAGATTTTTTTTTTGGTACTTACATTGATAAGAGATTTTTGTTAAAACAAGAGAAAGTATAGGAAAGTAATGAATTTAGTATACAATATGTATACAGAAACTATAATCAATTAATAATTAATTTAATTAATTTCTAATAATTTCTAATTTTAAATTTTTAAGAAATAAGAATTTAGTTATGGGAAGTTACATATCCTTTCATTTTACACTTGTGAAGAACATGTTGGAGTTTCTTTCTCTTCGACAGTCTCTTTCACTCTCTCCACACTGATGCCGCACCGTCCGCCGCCCAGAACGCAACTCGACGCCGCCCAACTGTTCGAGAACGTCCAATGAAGACACCCTCTTCGCGCACGGTGCATACGTGGTGCTGCAGTTTCTTCTTCTCCAGCAGTCTTTTCCACTCTTTCCGTACTGACGCTGCGAAGATCACCATTGTCCGCTGTCCAGTTGTCCGAGAACGTCTGATGAAGACACGACACCGTGCACGTTGCATCCGTCTCGCAGCCCCAGCAGCTGGCGGGTTTCACCGTCCCAACATTTTCATCCACGACATACAACGGGTGGGATGGTGCCACGTTTAATGTGATTTGGAGTTCGGTGGGTTGTCTCCGGTGGATGTGGTGCATCGAATTGAAGATATCAAAAAAGCAAGTACTTTGTTTTATGGTGTTGCGGATGTTTCCGGCCAACTTGACTTTCTTGGATTTCACTTCCCTTGTAGTTTTAGATGATTATTTTAATAACTACATGGATGGTTGTTTGATGGCCGATAAGAGAGCTTTTAAGATTAGAGAGGTGGAATGATTAATGAAGGTCGGATAGTAGACAGTTTGAGTGGAAGGAAGAGGGTGTTTGGGTAAATTCTTTGACAAATTAGAATTAAAATGGTTAATTTTTAAAATAACTGTTTGAGTTTCTTTTTTTTCTTCTTTGTATTAGCCCAAATTCAAAATCTATTATACTCATTTTAAAAATTTTTCATAATCTTTCTAACAAAATTCTTAAAACAATAGTGTAACTGGTGATACTTCCATTAAATCACTGCAATTTCCTTGAATCAACCATAAAAAGAAGAAAAATGATCAATTTTTTAATCAATTGTTGGACAAACTTAATTAAACTCTACTATTTGATAAGAGTAACGATTAAAAGTCATAATTCATTAATATAATATCATTAGTTAATTTGAATATAATATATGTGTGAGGTTAATTTGAATATAATATCATTGGTTAGAGAAAGGCATGTGGGTGGGTGTAGCAAAGGAAGTGTGGTGGGTGTGGTTGATAGATGATATGAAGCAACAGTAGTTGTGTTCCATTTACTCTTCAACGCCTCAGTTCTTGAAATTCTTGCATCTACCACATGCATGTATGTGTTATCTATCTTTTCATTTATGAATTTATATCTATCGGTCTACTATTTTATTTTCACACAGGTATAATAAATATGAAAAAAATAATAAAAATCAATTAATAATTAATTCACATATATTTAGGATGTATAATTTTAAATTTATTAATGTATAAATCTTTTGCTGATTGATTACTAATTTATTTTTATTTTCTTCTAAGAATAAGTATTATATTATATACCTAAAAGTCAATTCATGTTAGCTGTGTTGTCTCTCAACTTTAGTATATATATATATCCATTACTACATTCACTAATCATTAACATATGAAATCGCACCTTCCACCACAACACAAACATTCTATATAAATTCTCTATAGAGAGCAACACATGCATCATTATGTTATGTTATTTCCTCTGAATCCAGAATAAAGCTGCACAAATTCTTACCGACTGTTGTTGATAAATAATACATAAATGTTGGGTGAGTGATTTCTATGCTTTCTTTTGTAAAGTGCACATTCTCTTGCTGTATTAATCTCTATCTCGTTGTCTGTTCGACCTTGAGTCTTTTGGTATGTTAAAATTAGCACATATTATATTTTTACCTTTTTCTTAATATGTAGCATGTGAGTACTAATTTTTTCTTTGAAAGCACGATAAAAAAATATTTTTAAAAATTTGGAGTTTTTTAAATATTGTTTTTGCTCTATATACAGATCATTTTTACTATAAATATTTTTTTTTCAGTTGTCTTTTTGTATTATACTATTCTCAAGGTCGAACTCACAGCGAAATTGAGTTTCTTGCAAGAAGTGTTTGCTTCACAAGGTTTAGCATGAAAATCTTTTATCATCACCACTGATATACTTGTCCTATGTGTTGTTGCAACTTGCAACGTCTATTTGGCATGTGAAAAATCTTAAATAAGCAGGTATATAAATAGCAGTTAATAAGTGTACAAAAATTTACTTATGTTCACTTGTTAATAAAAAAATAAATACATTATTTAAAAGGAAGACTTTCTACCATTATTTTTTTTAATTATCATTAAGCATTAACCTCAAATATTCACTAATTCAAAATGCAACCACCAACTAGTTGCTGGTTCTATCGAAGTGTACCTTTAATTACAAAAAAAAAATAAAAACATAATCTATTACATACAAATACTTCTAACGTAAAAATAGTGTTATTTATTTATTTATTTATTTATTTATTATACGGCACTCAAAGGAAATCTGAAATTGCTCTCGAGTCAATCTAAATAAAAAAAAAGATTCATCAGAATTTTCAAAGCAATAAAATTCACAGAAAATGACATCATCAAATTTCAATAAGTAGTATATTCAGTGGAGAACTATTTGAAAGTTAAGATACTAATTTTTTTACAATAACTTTTATTTTTGACAATACCTGCATTTTATTAGCAGTATTTTTCCTATGCTTAATGGAGAGAATGTAAGCTATTTAATTTATTTAGATAATGCACTCAAATGTGACATGACACTAGATAATTGACCTTAATAACACTTAGTAATGTTGCTCATCATGGTTGAAATTACATAAAAGAAAAATACAAATGTCTAATTTTATTTAACCATATAATCAAAATATTTTTTATGGAAGATAATTTCATTTAGTAATTGAACACCAAATTATAGTATAATTTACAGGGTAAAGTACTAAATTAGTTATCTATATTTGGAAATAATTTTGTTTTAGTCCTTAAAATAATTTAAAAATATTTCATTTAATTAATAACTTTAATGTTATCCTGCCTGCAAAGTCAATGTTAAATAATTAGTGAAACTCAGTACAAAAAAACTTATATAACTAAACTCTTCGATTGTCGAGAGAGTTCTTCGTCGTCACCGACAAACTTTCTCAAATAATGTTTTCCATGTGCTTGAACCAAGGTCAGTAACTTACTGTGATACTCTCGAATTTGTACATCTTCTTTAAGGAAAGATATTAATTTTTAATTTGGTATTAAATAAAAAAAAATTATTTTTAAATATAACACTTTAAATTTTACAAAACAAATCAGAATTAGATCCAAATATAAAAAAACCAATTTTTAAGTTTATATTATATGAAAAGTACATTTTATTTCAAGCACCTAATGATTGTGTTTTTATATAAAATATGTTTAGAGTATTACTAGTATAACTGAGTATGCCTTACTTAAATTATACATTATTTTGAATAAATATTATTTATTTTAATTTTTTATTCCAAATAATTATTTTTTAATTTTTATTCCAAAATTAGTTAGATATACAGTTTAAAATATAAAGTTGATTATTTAAATTGTTCAAATATTTAATTTTTAATTTAAAATTAAAAATAACAATTTTAATAATTTTAAAAAATTATATTTAACAAAAAATAAATATATCTCATTGTCTATAAAAAAATTATTAATTAAAAATAATTATTTACTTTTAAAAATTTGTAAAAATTATATATTAGTGTATTCACATTATTTTTTATTAGGTATCAATAACAAATGTTAATAATACTGTATCAACACCTGTGAACTTAGATTATAATATATATAATCCAATCACTTCATATTTTTTTATGAAAATATGTAATTATTAGTTAATTATTTATTGAAAGAAAAAGTTGCATGCATTATGTAATTGTGTTTTTTATGATCTTTAATTTATATTGATAGTAATTATTTATATAGGTGGATGAATATTAAGAAGAGAAAAAGTACAAAGACAGAAATCTATATCTATATCTATATTTATAATTTCTTATATCGATTTATTATAGCAAAAAGCATATACTTGTTGTAGAAAAGTAGATAAAACATACTTGCTTAACATTTAGTTAATAACAATACTGAAAATTAAAGGAGTACATAATACTAAGTAATTACATATATTATGACTGTATGTAAACACTCTTAACATGGTTCTCATTATTTAATTTAAGGAGGATGATGCATATATAGTTGATTGATTGAGAATGATCAACGTCTCTTAGAAGCAGGCTCTTTCTGGGAGTTGAAATAAACTGTGGCGACCGGAAGTCCTAAATTGAATTGTCTGGCAAAATAGCGAGTGTTAAAACTCGCGCGTGCAGCTGGTTGTTCCACTCCCCCTAAAACTCCCTTCTGCTCAAACAATATCAGTATGTATCGGTGAATTCCCACAGGTGGCCGAGGTCCCATATAAGCTACTATCTCCTTTCCTGAGTCACATGCATGCTTGCCATGAATTCATACATTGCATGTATTTTTTTCGGATATATATATATATATATATTATATATATATATATATTATATATATATATAAAATAAACATGCATGCTACAATTAATTCAACCTAAATAAATAAATATAGCTAAATTTTGGAGCAAGTTGATCTACAATTTGTTTCGGAGCATATATTTTAATTATTATATATTAATAATTACTATATAGACTTTAGAAATATGATGAGGATGACTACCGTAATTTGTTCTACGTGTCATTGCTTTGAGTGAGAATACTCTATTAATAAACACGCGTCATCTAAGTTGTACATTTAAAATAAAATTAAAAAATACTAAAATTTGAGTTTATGACATAGGTATAACAGGAGGACTATTTGTTGGATTGAAATATCTAGAGTATGTTGAACAAAATTTTATGTTCTAAATTATTCATGTTAATGATTTGAAAGAAAAAAAAAGTGAAAATTGAAAGAAAAAAATAAATTTTTTTATTTTAAAAATTTTAAATAAATTAAATTAAAAAAATATTTTATAATTAATTTTATATATTTTTAATATATTTTTATTATAATTAATTATTTTTAATATTAAATTAATAAAAAACAATTTAAGTAACACATGAGTAACATCCAAGTTGATGAAGAGGAAAACAAACAAAATAAGAGAAAAAACATGCTGGCTAAGGTTGATTATATTAAATTTTTGTTGATTACAATGAATGATACCTTGGGTGGGATTTGTACCGCCAGGAATGTCAACAACGACCCTGTAAATTGCAAATTAAAGAGCGTAAAGAGGCCGAGTACAGTTAAGGGCAAAAAGAGGAGGAAGAGTACAGTTAAGGGCAAAGAGAGAAAGAGTAAAGAGCAGTAGAAAGGCATCCACCAATGAAGCCACTCGCGCATGGTTGGTTCACTAGGACTTGGTGCATCTGGATCAGTCATAACCTATGAATGGGTTGAAATAGAAATAAAAGTGAGTTGAAAATGATAATTTAATTTAGCATGCATGGTAATTAATTAACGAGAGACTACTGACGAGGGTGTAGAGGCTGTGAATGTTGCCGCCAGTGAGAGTAACCTTGGGTGGGCTTATAGCCATGGAAGGCTTGATGTCACACCCATTGGTCACGTGCTTTGAGCCGTAGTAGACGGACATCCCTACAGACGGAACGAACATGTCTATCACGTCTCCAATCACCCGCCCTACTACCAGAGGATCAACAGAAGCTCCCATCATGCACATACACTATATTATTATAACTGTTAATTTGTGTGTGTTTTTCATATGATCCACGGGCATGGGGTTTTATATAGACAGCATGTGTGACTCCAACTAGGAGAGGAATTAAGTAGTAACTAATGAATAGTAATGATGATGACTCAATAATTTAGTTATTTATGTATTATTTTGAAATTAAAACTCAGGATGTACTCAAATAAATATGGAAAAGTAAACAAAATACCCGTAAACAAAGTAACATTAATCATTTTATAACAATAATTTAAATTTTAATGCACACAAGTAATACAAAAATTAAATTAGAAATATCTAGTAGGTAGCCACTTCTCATCTTTAATGCAATGAAAACCACGGTTCATGCATGAGGGTAATGTCATCAGGAAATCATCTAAGATAGGAAACGGATGACACGTGTGAAGAGTGGCCCTACCTATTCGTACTATTATGCCACATGGACTGATCAGAGCCGTCCAAAGAACACACTAGGCACAAGAGTTCTGATGCATACATCAGCCATCACTCATTCATGCACCTCAATAGAAGCACTAGAGGGAGGTAGCTACAAGGATCCATAATTCCTGTTTGGTGGAGTCTACAAGAGAGAATCAAGGGGCAGTGAGAACAGACAGAGTAGCAGCAAGGCACAAATTGCAATGTTGGATTCTCAACTAAATTATTTTTCTAATTCTATAGTTCAATAACAAAAGGATTTAAACGACTAATAGTTTTCTAATTAATGTACTCTTTTTTGTTTTTTTTTTAAATAATTTGTTTCTCCTATCTTACTTACATATTAACTATAAATTAAAATAATTAACTATGTAATATATTACTCAAATTATAACTCTTTTTCAACTCTTATTACTTAGATTTAATTAGAGATTTTTTTAGTTAATAATTAGTTAATAAAAAATCAAAGTATAATTTTTTTAACTTAACAATCAAAAACAAGAAATTTAAAAAGATTTAAATGTTTTTTTTTTTAATAAAGGAAGCTCAACCCAATAGAGTGGAGCAGATAAAAAATACAAAATTCAACTAAAAATACAAGACAATGAACACAGTAAACGAAGTATGATCCGTTGTCATTTCCGTCATAGCCATCAACAACCAAACCGATCAACACTACACCACTCTCTATAGCTCAAAAACGACCTATTTATCATTCCATCAACACTTGTCTTTGATTTCTGGAATACTCTATTATGTCGTTCCAACTAAATATTCCAAATAATCACAAAGAAACCTGTCAACCACTTCTTATACTCAGTGTTACGATCAGGTCCAACTCTCAAAAAGCCCTTTGACAACCCTCAGAAATCGGAATAATCCAAACTCTATCAGCACACATCAACCAAGGGCACCACACCTGCCATGTAAACTCACATCCAAGAAATAAATGATGTACAAATTCTACATCTTTTTTGCATAAAACACAAATATTATCACTATGATGAATAATCTCTAGCCTACTCAACCTCTCTTTAGTGTTAACCCTTCCTACTAAGACAAACCATGCAAATAGTTCAACTCTTGGAGGAACCAATCTTCTCCATATGATACTAGTGAAGCTGTAGCTTATGATGTCTTCCGAGATAATCTCTTTCTCCAATACCTGCACAAATGAGTTAGTAGAAAAACACATGTTTTGTCAAATTTTCATATAAATGTATCCTCTCTATTAGACAAAAGTCTAACTAGTCTTAATCGGTCATGAAGTTGATTGAGAAGCTCTAACTCCCATTGGAATAAATCTCTCCTCCATTGAAAGTTCCAAACTCACTCTAACCCATCTCAGAATCCACAGCCCCCTGTGACAGAGCCTCGGAAAACTTACTTTCAGGGAGCCACTTTGTAACCAATCATCCTTCCAAAACTGAATATGTCTTCCATTTTCCACTTCCATAGACAGACCATTGATAATCTTATCTCTCACTTGTTGCTCATGAATATTAAGCTGGTATATATCTTCCCACGAGCCACCTCTTGTTGGTAATGTTTAGATAACATTATACTTGGGTTCAACTGTTTACGAGAACATACAACCCTCTTCCACACCGGACAATCCTCCTTAGAAAAGCTCACCATCACTTGAACAGAAGCGATGTATTTCTGATCAATGCATCACCCACCCCTAAACCCCCTAGTTTTTTCAGAGCTTGCACCAGCTTCCATTTCACAAGTGGTATACCGTTGTTCCCATCTTCTTTACTCCATAAGAACCTCCTCTGTAACCCAATTAGTCTTTCTACCACTGACTTTGGCATCTTATACAAGTTAAGGTAGTAAACCGACAAGCTATTAAAAACAGTTTTATGAGAACTAGTTTGCCAGCTTTGTTGAGAGACTTCGCTTTCCATAAGCTGAGCTTATCTTCCACCTTATCTATGATCGATTTCCAAGTCTCCACCAACTGAGGCTTTGCGCCTAGAGCGATTCCTAAGTACCTGACAGGTAAAGCAATTTCTGCACATCCCAACAAGACACACATATTCGTCACCCATTCCTGCTCACAGTTAATTGAAATCAAGTTTGATTTATCAAAGTTAATACTCAACTCAAACATCAACTCAAAACAACGCAGAAGCCTTTTATAATTCATGACTATCTTTGTTTCCTGTGGGCAAAATAAAATTGTATCATTTACAAACTGGAGATGTGACAACTCTATGTTGTCCCTTCTAACCAGCAGTAGAGAGATGCGTCCATTTCTGACTGCCTCACCTACCATCCTGTGCAAGACGTCAACAAACAGAACAAACAGAAAGGGTAAAAGAGGATCTCCTTTATTCTAAGACCTCTCTTCATTCTGAAAGGCTTGGATGTGACCCATTTATCAACACTGACATAGACGATGTAGTCACGCATTCCTTTACCCATGTCCTCCATCTAAGACCAAATCCCATCTTTTGTAGCACAATATACACAAAGTTCCATCTTACTCTGTCGTATCCTTTCTGAAAGTCTAACTTGATAATTGTCGCCTTCTTCTTGCACAACTACAGCCATTAGACTTTTTCACAAGTAATAAGAGCATCATCATGTATTTTTCGACCCTTTACAAATGCAGATTGAGTTTCTCTCACTAAACCTGGCATCACTACTCGCATTCTTCTCACCAACACTTTCGATATCACCTTATACACACAACCAGCCATACTAATCAGCTGAAGATATTTTATTTCCTTTGCTTCCACAAATTTTTTAGCTAGCACCACCTATGTTATATTAGCATCCGTTGGTAACCTCACACTTTGGAAGAGCGCCAACACAGCTGCAGCAAACTCCTAGCCAATCTCGCCCCAACATTTCTTTATGAAGTTCATATTATATCCATCACTATCTGGCGCTTTACTGGACTCACAGTCCAAAACTGCCTATCGTATTTCGTCAGGCGAAGGCATCACCTATAACCTTGCTGCCTCTTCTTCGTCAATTTGCTTTACCAACCCATTACGAAATCCAATCATAGGAGCATATTTCTGCCAATATAGTTCCTTATAAAACCCTTTGATCGCAATCTTTATTCTGGCCTGATTCTACACCAACCTTCCATTAATTAACAGGGAGTTGATTCGGTTGTTCCTCCTTCTAGCCGACGCCAAGTTATGAAAGTTCCTCGTGTTTTTGTCCATGTCTCTAGCATATTGAGATCGAGACATCTGCTTCCAATGAATCTTTTTTCTAGTATACCACTTCGCACAGCAAGTCACAAGAGCCTTCTGCTTAAGGCCTTCAGCTTATTAGTGAACTGATCATCCCTTAAATTCCTCTATTCATCCTTTACTATCCTCAGAAACCATTTATGAGCAAACTAGGAATCCAAGATTCGAAAAGGTTTAGGGCCACAGTTACCCTTGTATCTTCTAAGATCAACAGGCAATGATCTGACAGACTTCTAGGTCCCCTTTCAACCGAGTTTCTGGGAACTCCTCTAGCCAGTCTAAACTGACAAGGATCCTATCAATGCGACTACAAGATCGACCTCAAAACCATGTGAACTTCCGATCTGATAGCAGTAAATCTACTAGCTGTAAATCTTGCACCCAATCCTTAAAGTCTTTTGTAGATGCCGGTAAACTAGCAGCGCCTTTCCTTTCCTTCAACCGTAGTATCTCATTAAAATCACCCATGAAGCAAAATAGAACCTGACATAAGCCCACAATATAGCTCAACTCTTCTCATATCACCAGTTTTTCATTCCATCCTTGAGCTCCATACACCAAATAGAATGCACAGTAAAAGTTATTTTTTGTCAGCAAACCATCAACGCACAGCCATCCATCGCTTTTATAGCAATTCGAACGTTTAAAAAACAAATCATCCCACATTAATAATAAACCTCCAGAGGCACCTGCTGATTCTACATAATCCCAGCCCACAGTGTCATAACCCCACAATCGTGCTACATCAAACTTAGTCACAACCTCTCGCTTAGTTTCAATAAGTCCTAACATATTTAACCTATACTTTTTTCCTCAACTCTTTCACCATACTCAACTTCCCAGCCTCTCCTAAACCTCTAACATTCCAACAACTATAAATCATTTTAATAAAGTTTTACACACCTTGGTTTGTTTTTTGGGCCTGCTCCTCCTGGCTTTCTCCTTCTGTTTTGCCATCCTTTTTTTGCCGCAATAACTTTGTTCTAACTTTGTAAAATCGCTATAATGTCTGCATCTTCATCATACAAAACCGCACCAGACTCTTCTACCAACTGCCATGTTTTCTTATTTTTATTTAACTGTTCTTCTCTCGTCAGCCTTCGATCAGGACTTCGAGTTGTATCCTCCATTTCAGTTTCTGATCTAGCATCCTCTGTAACCAGCTGTTTGAAATTTTCATCTCCCACAACTTCGCCTTCACCTTCTATCCCTGACATATTGATCTCTGTTAAATGACATTTTATTCGTTGATCTCCATGCATAGTAATAATGCCTTCACTCCCATAGTCCCACCCTGCACCTCTGGTTCCTCCCCACGTTCAGCCCCTTCCACCATAGTCCGTCGTGTTAGGCTCTCAGCGTGAAACTCCTCCGGAGGTGGCCATCGTTTAGTGCTCTCCAGGCTTCTCGATCTGCCACGCCACTTCACCGCACTTGGGAACGCACAAAAAAATCCCCAGCCGTAGCATGAACCTATCCGCAAACCTCTGCACATGGGAGAGCGAGTGTTGATCTGCCCAACCCTTCACCAATCCAGCATCGGCCCGCCTGCTTTGACCTGATCCCGCCAGAACGTTCCTGACCCGGCCTAGCATGCTTGGCGTGTTGTGGTTGCAACTAATTTCCACCCAATGGCCCATTTCCTCTCAATAGTCCTTCTAGTCCCATTCTTGCATAGGCCCACCAGCTTCATGGCCCAAAGTATACTTGGCCTTATATGCTTGTTAGCCTCTTTATTGTTTGAACCGTGGCTTATATAATTCCTACCTTGTGACTTATTCTCCACATGTTTGGGCCCACCTTCCTTCTCAAAGAGCTCCTCAGTAACTGTTCTTTCCGAGTCAATCTTCCCCCCCATCAAATCACCTACAATCCACTCCCTCATAAATTCCATTAATTTTCAACGAAGTAGTTTTTCGTTGTACATAATTCGAAATTAAATTATTTTGATTGCACTCATTCAAAAATATATCTCGTGTTACCATTTTACCTTTGTCATTAACATCGCCTATAGCCCATGGCATGATTAGCTCATCCGCCGGATCCCAAGTCACCGCCTTCAACAAAATTCTATCGGCAACTAAACTAGAGCTTCCACACGTTGACATATTGCTTGTATCTTCCAACAAACATTTCTCTCCGTATACCTCACGTCCCACCTCTTTTACAAACACATCGAAATCACTAGTGCCTACTGTGATATGAATCCATTCATGAATGACGTCAAAAACACATGTATCAATTAAACTTGGCCAGCATTGAACGATAAAGCGGACTTTGTCACCTCATCACACTGGACTACTTCCCCCATAGACCCCCTATTTTATTGAACGTCTCCCCTGACCACACATGTAAAGGCACTCCATAACATTCTAACCATACTCTTCTAGTCTCACTACATTTTGATTCCTCCCATCTCCATGCATTTTGAAAAATTTGTAAGAGACTATTCATTTTGAAAGTAAATGCTTCCTCCGCATTCTTCACAATATCCAAAACTAATAGAGCTTTGTACGCTCCAATCTCTCAACTTCAACAACCTGAGGGAGATTCTTACTGATCGCTCTCTGTATCGATTTGAAGTTGATGGCCGACGTTGTTTCTCCTACTAAACTCCTCAACAACCAATCAAAATTATCTTTTGCTGCTGGGACTTCAATCTTCTTCGTCCAACCATTCCCATGCAGGTCTTTGACAGATGTAACCTTTTTTGTTTCTTCCACTCTTGCAAGATCTTTGCCTTTCTGAGGTTTCCTGTTCTTCACATCAATTCGTACAATGTCTCCTTCACGCATCCCTGTGTTCTTCCCCTCCATTACTTTTCTATACTAACCTCACCTATAGAGATTCTTTTCCCCCTTAAAATCATATTATGCATTTCTACTATAGCCTGTATCGCCCCTTCTTTCGTCGTATATCGTACAAACACAAATAGGTATACCTTTTCATTTTTCAGCTTTCGGACTAGATAGATATCATTGATTCGCCCCGTCCAATGAAATAAATGAAATAATTCCTTCTTCGAAAAATCTTACCAAAAATAGAAAAAAAATCTTTTTCCAATCATTGATACTCTTTTCGATTCTAAATCCTAGGATCTTTTATGTGTAAATTCCTAGTTCTATCCCACTCAATATTTTCTCCCTCACTCTTTCTCTCTTTCATCTTTCCAATCTAAGATTTAAATGTTATAGTCTTAGCATTATAATTCGGTCATAACCATAAATAATTCTAAAGCAATGGACATGTATATTATCATTTGAAAAAATAGTGAGCCTCGTATCCTCGTTATACTGATTTACAAAAATATTATTTATTTATTAAAATTAATTATTAAAAATAATTATTATATATTTATGTGTAATTTGATAACTAAAGATTTGGATAAATAATTATATGTCTAGTAATAAATTTATAAAAACAAGAAAGTTTTAAGGGGGTAAAGAGAATTTTTTTTATAAATTATATTTCAAAAAATTATATTTTTCTTTTGCTACATGAAATGTCGAGGTGTCTTTTGCTTACCTATGTTTTGTGTTCTTTGTTACCGAAAAAATCTCATCAATTGAAGAAATAAAATTTAACTTCATCAAGATGAGCTATATCTCAAAGAAATTTACCGAACAACAACAAAACGTAGAATGCTAATTAGAAAAAAGGAAAAAATATTGTAATATATGTATTTTTTTAAGAAAAAAAATTATGGACGAAGAATTATTTTAACCTTTATATTATTTTGGTTAAATTCTAATTTTATCTTTAATATTTAAAATGTTATATTTTTATTCTAAATATTTATTTTATTTTCTAGTTGAAATTAATCTTTTTCTTACCAAAAAAGTATTTTTTATTTTATTTTTTATTAATTTTGTCTATGCCTATATAATTACAATTTTTACTCTTATCTAAAAAAAATCATAATGAAGAATTCTTTTAAGAAAATAAAATTAATTTTAGTCAGAGAAACACTACAAAAAAGTACTGGAACAGCGATCGATACATAATTTTCAGGACCAAATTAATATTGGTCGTTAAATTATATTCTGCGACCGATTTTAGCGACCAATAAATTCGGTCGCTAATAGCAACCAATAAATTTTAAATATAACCAAAATAAAACCGGTCATTAAAATCGGTCCCTATTTTTTTATTTAGCGACCGATTTAGCAACCAAAATAGAAATAATGTCTTTAGAACCCTTGGTCACAAAAGCGGTCGTTATTTTTTATTTTAGCGACCGATTTTGCAACTGATAGTGAAATAGGGTGAACAATTGTTTGGTCGCTAATTCAGTCGCTAAATTAATGGTCGCTAAATTGGTTGCTAATTGTTAATTTAGCGACTGATTTTAGTGATTAACATAATCGGTCACTAATCGCCACCGAATTAGTGACCGACTAGTTTTATACAACTAGAATAAAAATGGTCGCAAAAATCGGTCGCTATTTTTTAATTTAGCGACCGAATTAGCAACCAAAACAAAAGAAGGAATGTCCTTGGTACTCTTAGTCACAAAATCGGCCGCTATTTTTTAATTTAGCGACCGATTTTGCAACCGATTTTTAGATAAATAGAATAGCGTGGTTGGTTACTAATTCCGTCGCTAAAGTTATGGTCACTAAATTGGTCGCTAATTTTTAAATTAATAACCAATTTTATAAATTAATTAGTCACAAATGCAGTTGCTAAGTTAAAAAATGGATATTATCTATTTTACCCAATCTAATCCTAAGCCAGCCACACCACTCTCATCTCCTCCAATCTTCTGCTCGCGTTGTCGTCTTCTGCGCGCCTCTTACCGCCATCTCCTGAGGTCCCGTTGGCGTCGTCTTCTCCGGTCGCGGTGCCATCTCATGAGGTCTCCTCATCGTCTTCTTCCTCCCACGGAAACCACCGCCTCCTCCACCCGTTCTGGCCAGGTTGACACATTCATCCACTACTCTCTCTCTCTCTCTCTCTCTCTCTCTCTCTCTCTCTCACTCTCTCTCTGAATTTTCGAATTCTTTTTCTAATTGTCACTTTTTTTCGTTTGTGTTGATGACAGTTCACGGAGAAAGAAGCAAATCAGATTTGTTTCAAATAAAAACGCTCTTTCTTTCAAATCAGATATGTTTTCAGGTTTTTTTGTTCTCTATTTTTTATTTCTTTGTTTTCTGATTTGATCCTATAACCCTTTCAAGAGAAAGAAATCGAGTGCTCCACACACACACTGTCCTATCATACGAACCTCTCTCTCTCACTAATACCGTCATAAAAGTCTTTCAATTAAGTTTTCGGGCACAGATCGTGGAACCTTCTCGAAGCCTCTTCCCTCTTACTATTCTAATTTTGCAAAGGTAATCGCTTTCTTCTAATTCCTTTAGCTCGGTTATTTTATTTTGGTGTTGGTGAATTTATGGGAATTTTCGTTCCGTAATTAACTTGATATGCAGTTTCATTTTTTTTCTTCTAATTCCTTTTAGTTTCGTTTTTTTTTCTTGGTGATTTAGACCTTGATTATTCCACCATGCCTATTGTTCAATTATTTACATGTTGGCTGGCACAGTAAAATTGTCACATGGAAAACAGGGAGTTAGAAGTACTACTTGATAATTTGGGGATCAAAAGAGAGATTGCAGGAGATTTCATATTGGATAATGTTGAGCACTATAAGAAGTTTTAATTAACCTCATTCGAGAGTCTTAGCTACTTGTAATTGCATAAGTTATCATACCGAAAATATATTAATTTATGAATCACAAACTATTTGTAATTGTTCACTAAATCTTATAAAAGAAGTTTGGTTTTAATTTATTGATGTCCACTGTAAAAAGATTTCACTCTTTTGGTGCTTGATCTATTGTCATCAACAGATTTTATTGTGTTTTGTGGGGATATATTTACTTCCTTAACAATTTTTTTGGATTTAGGATAAATTTATTCTGTTTTCACTATTAGAACAGGATCTTATTATTCTAAGATTACTTCCTTAACACTATACAAGACTACAATAATTTTATATTTTTTGAAGTTAACCTTTTATATTGTATTTCGATTGATATTAAGTAATATTTATATATTTTTACCTTCATCTATCGTGGCTCATATAATTTCAGACATTATTAAAGGACATTACTCTTAGTCGTGATTTTTGTGAAAAAAAATACCAGATGCTACTAAGAAATTTTGGTGGAAAAAGTCCGAAGTAGGTTTTAGAAAAACATTTAATCTTTAGTAGATTAAGAATTAGTTTTAAGTTTGAAAAATTTAATATATATTAATTTATAACTATTCTTACTTGTGTTGATTATCCAGAGCAAACATCAATTTTTTCCTTCAGATCTTTATTGGACTTGAAAAAATTTTAAGAAGCAAGGTGCGACTTTACTAAAAAATTTGTTGGGAAAAACTCGTGCTAAGTCGTGTCAAATCTCAATGAATAGGAGAGGTTGTGTGGGATGCTCTCTGTGCTTATTGGATTACAACGGATTTAGAGTGGCTCTTCATACTATTAGTTCAATTTTTGTTACCCAACATAAAACTAATATGATGATGTTATAGAAAAGTTTAGATCTTTTATATTATAATTTTATACACTTTAATTGATAATTGATATTCATAAATTTTTTAATTTATATATTTAGTAAAAAACATCATTAAAAAGGACTCTAACATGATTAGAATTGTTTGTAAAGACTCATAAACACAAAAATAAAACATGAATAGATAAAAAATCAAAACATGTTAAAGCGAGTCTATCTTAATTAAAATCCGTCTTATTTATATATACTATAGCTAGAGAATAATCCAAGTTACTTTTTGTGTTCCTACACTATTTCTCTATTACAAAATGTTCTCATTTGACACCTGTTCTTATAAATTTTGACAAAGTTTATTATTGTATATGTTCATTGTGATTGTACAAAGAAATTATTACAAAGCAGTTATGAACACGTTCATATTTCTTACTAAGCGTTACCGTAAAAGCAGTCTATATATCAAGGTTCTGAAAACCGAACCGGTTATCGAATCATTCTAGCTACTGATTTATTGGTTCATAAGTTTAATCGGTTTGATCGTAGTTGAATCGAAAAACCGTTTTATAATAAAATAATAAATAAAATATAAATAAACACATGAAAATATAATTATAGTCTAATCTAAACTTCAAAATATCATTCAAATTAAAAATACTACATAAACCAGGATGTTATAATCTCATTCAAATACAAATTCAAAAGTCAAAAAACAAAACAACCAATCAAACATAACATAGCAGCATCAAAATGATCCAAATTTGTTATCAGTCATTAAAATCCTCCATAACTTGCTGCAGATTTGCGTCATTGATATCATCACCTTCATTTCCACTACTTCAGTTTGTGACTGACTTTCGTTAGTCGCGGGAGGAAGAGAACGTTCATTCGAAGCAGAATTAGTTTCAGCATTATTATTCCTAGGTGGTTCTTGATTGATACTTTCATCCATACCTAAACATTACCAACAATCCAACCCAATAATCTCAACTCTCAAGTTCACAACAAACAACATCCAAAATTATTCAAAATTATTCACAATTATCCAACAAACAACAAAATCCAGTTTAGTAAACAAACCGAAATCAGTTCATGTTTAAGTAATCAGTTAATCACTAATCAGTAAACAACAATTATTAACCAAAGTTCACAGTTTATCATGTTGAATCACAATTCAGTTTCAGTAATCAGTTTCACTAATCACTCACTAGTCAATAATCACAGTACAGGGAGAATCACAGTTCAGTTTCATGTTTAATCTTGAATAAGTTCACAGTTTCACACTACAGTTCAAAAAAAAATTAAACAGGGAGACAGAATTTCAAAATTCACAGTTTTGGTGTTCATCATCTTGAATCACAGCTCAATTTCAATTCAAAGTAAAATACCTCCAATCAGTTTGAGTAATCAACTAATCACACTACACAGTTCAAAGAAAAATAAAACAGGGAGAGAGTGGGAGACACTGAGACAACGAAGGAACCTTCAAGGCAGAACATGCAACAGAGAGAGTGAGAGTGAGGCAGTGGGAGACAGCGAAGGCACATTCTCAATTCTACACGGCTGCTGCGGTGGCTCGACGGCGGTGGCTCGACCCGTGTGAGAGTGAGGCGTTCTCACTTCTCAGTTCTCGACGGCTCTAGGTGGCGCGATGGTGGTGTCTCGACGGCAAGCCCTTAACCCGTGTGATGCAGTGACGCCAGTGACTTCAGTGAAGCAAGCTTGCTCGAAGAAGAATCATCAACAATGGAAACCACTGAAGCAGAGAGAGCAGCGAAGCCAATTAGGGATCTCAGTCTCAGCCTTGGGAGTTTTTGTGATTTAGGGATTCAGACTTCAAAGAAAAAAAATTACCTCAAAGTCGAAGGCTTTCTCTCAGAGCTCGAAGGCACCTTCAACGCTTCAACCGAACATGCAGTAGGCCAATAGGGAGAGTGGGAGACAGACAGCGACGCCGAGTGGTGACTGGTCAAACGAGGTTACTGCGCGACGGAGGTGAACGCTCGATGGAGGTGCCTGCGTGACGGAGATGACTGCGCGACGACGAACCCGTGTGGCCGTGTGAGCCGGTGAGATTGTGATGGCGTTCTCTACTTCTCTCTGAAGCTCGATGAGAATGATGAAGGTGAACTGTAAAAGTGAAAGTGTGAACTGTGAAGGCAATTGCCAATTAGAGATTAATTCATTGATTTAGGATTTCAGAGCTCCAAACGACAGCGTTTTACTATACAACTCAAAAACCAGCCGAGTCACGATTCGATTCGACCGATCAGTTACCGGCTGGTTCACCAATTTAACTCCGATTTTCAGATTTTGCGATTTTTTTATTGTTCGAACCGTCTTTGTGATCGGTTCACAGTTTGACCGAACGATTCGAATCGATTTTCAAAACATATTATATATATATATATATATATATATATATATATATATATATATATATATATATATATATATGCCACAATGTTGGTTGGTAATGATCTAAGCTAAAGATATATGAAACCAAGAAAGCTGCAATAATTAAGAATAATATTATGCTAATGTGAAATGCTTTCTTCGTTTCTGCTGACATAAAATTAAATAAGGTTAAAAATATTTTTGTAACTAGCTGTACGTCAGTAATTTTTAGTAAATTTAGACAACATATAATCTAAGTATTAGATAAAGAAATGATTATTATCTGACCAAGGACCAGGGTGTCCAATTGTAAGGACTTTCAACCAAATTTACTTTCTTTTAAGGATGATTGATAATATTTTTAGAGAGTAGCTTTGGACTTGACTTGGAATTTCTAGTGTAAAAAGCTCTGGATTGGACTATTGATAATAGTTTATCAAGTTTATTGAGTCTTTGAATTTTGTAATTATTACTTAACATACTTTATTTTTAGTTTTTAAAGAAGTACTTAACATATACTTTAATTTTCTGCATGCATGGTAGAATGACTTTAAAAATATTATAGATCAGGCTATTTCAAAAAATATCTGAAAAAGAAAATAATATACCAAATGAAATAAATGTGCAGTGTAAAAAAGTCAGAGTTTAAAAGGAAAGAATTTATGAACTTGGAATAGGATTCACTGCAATTGACAAAAGACTTAGTTATCATGACTCCAGTTCTCAGTCATCCGATTGGTTACGAAAGTCAGAACATGAAGAACTAATGAAAAAAGTGCGAGAAGAGAACATTGACTTGAAAACTAGGTTGAAAAAAACAGAAAGAGGACTTGAACTCACTAACCGTTTGCTTCAAGAAATGATGAAAAAGCTTAATTTTAAAATTCTGATTCCTTAACTAGAAGCTGGAGAAACAACTATAAGAGAGGATGAAGATTGTGAACGTACGTCTGAAAAGTGATTACTAGTTGTAATGCTAGTTAGTTAATAGACTTTAAATGATGTAATTAGTAATATGAGAGTGTTGCATACTTATTATTGTTGTCTATGATATTGAATTGATGAGTTATTTTGGTTATTGTTTAAGTGTGTTATGATATTTTGGTTACTGTTTAAGTGTTATTTACTTTTATGTGTTAAAGTGTAGATTTTTTGTTGATGATTTTTCAATATTTGATGGCATAAATGTAAATTTAGTAAAAATAATAATTAAACAATTATGATAGACTAAAATGCTTGGATGCTAATTAGCGACTAAAATGCTTGGTTGCTAAAATACAGGTCCACACTGCGATCGAATTAGAGACTGAAATGTTGGTCACAAATTAGCAAACGATTTAGCGATCGAAATAACAGTCGCGAATTGGAGACCAAAACACTGGTAGCAAATTAGTGACCGATTTAGCGACTGAAAAGTTGGTCGCTACTTAGCGATCGATTTACTCAAAAACCAATTTAGTGACGTAAAATTTGGTCACAATTTAGCGACCGATTTGTTTAGCGATCGATATTCTTTGATGAAGGTTTGGTGGCCTTGTTAACAAATCGGTCACTAAAATCGGACGCTAACATTTAGTGACCGAAGTTGGTCGCTATTTTTTTTATTAGTGACCATGGTTTTAGCGACCACTCAAATCGATCGCTAAATCGATCGGTATTCCGGTAATTTCTTATAGTGAAATAAAATAAAATGAAATAAAAATAAAAATAAAATATTCCAAACATTAAAGACGAAATTAAAACTTAATCTAAATTTTAGGACTAAAATATTATTTTACTCAATAATTAAAAACCGGAAAAATAAACACCCTTATATACTAATATGAGTTTATCTGTTATGTGTTTTTAGAGTATATATTAACATTATAAAATAAATTTTTTTTATTAAAAATATAAAAAATTTAAATTTTCAATACACTTAAATTTTAAATATTAAAGATTTGAATATTATCGTGGTCAATGGATTCAATGTTATCTAACTGATCAACAAAATATAATATTTTTAACAAATATTTTACTAATTTTAAATATTAAAGACTAAATTATAAATTTTAAAATTTAAATTATAAATCTTAATAATAAAAGATAAGTTATTAACTCAAAATATTAACTAATATTGATAAAAAATGTTAATTCTTAGTATTTTTTTTAAAGACGCTAAAAGATCAACATAATTATAAATAATTATTTATAATTTATAATAAAAAATTTTAATAATTTATAAAAAAGATTTATAATTATTATTTTTTAATTTATTATTAAATATATTCTTTATTATATTCATTATAGATATTATGAAATGTATATTTATTGGACTCTTTATATATTTACAGCATAATAAATCGAATGGTATGGTGTCGATTTATTAATAGTTCACGTCCATGTAAATTGAAGCACTTTCAATCAATTTACTTAGTTAATAATATTATAGAATAAATTGAACTGTGCTTATTCGATTTATTAAGAGTATCATCGTTTATAAATCCTAGCTATTTAAATTGTTTTACCATATAGCCTAGTAAATCAATATGACCTCATTTGATTTACTATTAAAATTTGTAATTCAAAAAATTCTAATTTAATTTACATAAAAACACTGATAAAAATAAGTATGTAACTTTTTTACTTTAAATGATGTATGTAATATTTGCAATGCTTTAGTTTATATTGCGTCTAAGAACACATGTTAACTGAAAAGACAAGCATAGTAACTAGTAACGCAAGAGGCAATCAGGAAAAAGACTTGCCCGTCCAGTATGACAACATTGAACCTGCTAATGTGGCCAAGGAAAGTGTTAAAACTCGAGATTGAATAGGGGGACTACGGAACAAAAGTATTGATTGCTGAACCCCTTCTCCCATAACAAAATTGATTAAATCAACAATGGGCTATACTATGGAACCATATATTTTCTTTGTTCATTTTTTATGAGTTTGAAAAATTCTAATTTAATTTGATAATAAATAAATATTATTAAAAATAATTAATTACAAAATTATTAATTTGATTTTAATTTATACTTTTTTAATTAATAATTTTGTGTGTACAGATTTGTTATTGGGCCGAAAATAAAAGATAAATGTTGCAAGTCCAAGTGTGAATTTTTGTTTAGCATTGGTTCAAAAATAATTAATGAAGTGTGGCTGAAATCATGTTTATGCCAATTGGGCGAAGAGTAAAGGAAAAATCCCAAGCCCAATAAAATTAAACTTCAGCCTTGTGCAAAATTATCTTATGACTGAGTGGCTGAATTGTTTTGCTTTACTGGGCTAGATCGGATTATTGTTGCTACAAGCCCAATTATAATCTTTGCTAAATAGACCAAAGCTTGGTCCGAATTCATTAAGTAAAGAAAGCAAAGTTTCATTATTTCCAACGGATCCCACATTTCAAGTAGTGATGGATTTCAAAATTTAATTAATTTGAATTGAGCTTACAATGGGAACCATGAAAGAGAAAGTGTAATTGATTTGATTGATTGCATTAATGCTACACGCTACTCATTATAGAAGGAAGTAAAAGCAACTCTCCTTTAATTAATTCAACTTCATTTAATTGTTTTTCTTTTACTTTATCTACTCTCTCATCTCTCTTCTTCTTCGGTCATATCAGAGAAAGTATGGAGGCTATGACTAGACACCGAAAAGAAGGAGAAGCAAGTAACAAGACCATCACCATGATGGCAAGAAAAAGAAAACATAAAGTATGCTGTATTTAAAATTCTCATTCACTTGTGGTAAGATTTTGTGAAGAGATTTTGGCTTCTTCATACAAAAAATGGTAGAGAAGATCTCGGCCAGCAAGGAGAAGATCTTTGGAGGGATGGCTTGTCTCTGATCTTTTTCAATCACCACAGGAGGTAGCTATAGTGGCTACGTGATAGAAGAGGCAAAGATAGAAGCAGACGAAGCTATCATCATCATGAAGCATCAAGGGCCAGGAGTTCATCTTGGAGAGCAAGAAAAGATGAAGGGCCCGGATTGATGAAGATTGGTGACCAAGGAAGGACTAGAAGTAATTGCATATTGGGTTTTGCATGGGTTATCTCATCTCTCTCTCTCTGGCCGAACCGGTTTTGTTTTGAAGAAGAAGAAGTTTAGCTTGGTTTTTGGTTTCAACCGTGGAGGCTTCCCCTTCTCTATATAAGGGTGAATAGCCATGGCTTGAAACAAGGAGCAAGGAGTGAGAGTGCAAGGCACAGTGTTCTCAGAGCTACCTAAGCTAGCATAATTTCTTATTCTTCAATGTATTCTGTTTTGTATTTTTCTGTTTAATTTTGTTATGTCTTGAGTCTCATGAAAAAAGACAAACAGTGAGGTTTGTATGAAAAAAGCCATAGAACGAAAAAAGTCAGAGAGTGCAAAATTAAAAGAAAAAGTCATAGATGTCCTTAGAGTTCCTTTGTACATCTGTGTTGTGTGTCATGATTCTGTATGAATTCCCTTGTAAGTTGGGTTAGCACTTTACAGTTGAAAGCTTGGCAGTGACCAAGTCAAGTTCAGGATTGGGTTTAGAATTCTGGATTTGTCCCAGATAGGAAGGGTAGTTCCTAAGGAGAATTGGTGTATGTAATCAAAGTTGATTATAGTGAAATTCCATCATTGTTGTGATGGAGACTAGATGTAGGCTGCACTGCACTTAGCAGCTGAACCATGATATATCTGGGTGTTATTTTCCTTCTCTTCTACTCCATTTTTTGTTTCTGCTGTCCAGGAGATAAAAGCACAAAATATCTCGTGCCAAGTGACGAGACAAAAAGAAAAATCATGTGGCTAGGGACGAGACAAAAATCGCTAGAAGTTGTTTCAAAGAAAAGCAAGTGTTACTGAACACAAAAAGAGGTTAAGATTCAACCCCCTTATCTTAGCCACTGAAAACCATCAATTTTAAATGTAATTTTACTTTTTACTTTTACTTTTACTTTTATGAAAAATAAATTTTCAAACATATTATAAACCTTAATTAGAAAATACTTCTTTTTATTTATTTTTTTATTGCCTAAACCCAAAACATGTTAACAAGAAACAATTGCTTATATTTCTTCAATTTTCTACCGCAATGAATAGGCTCGCTATAAGAAAATAAATTTTTTGCCACATTTTAAAAACGTACCAAAAATATAAAAAAACGTGTCGATAGTTTTTCGCCACACTTTTTGAACTTTTGAAACTATTTTATCAAATAACTTCAGCAGCAAATGAAGCAAAAGCAGCAGCCAAGAAGCTGAGGTTCCAGTTGCTATCAGTGGAGACAAGTACATAGTAAAAAAAAAGTTTTATCTAAATTAAGTAGGGTAATTAATTCATATGGAGAAAATTCATAAATTCAATATTTATAAAAAGATTAATGACAATACGATAATCAACAATAATCAATCTAACAGACCAGCAACAACAATAAAAAAATATGACTGCTTTTAAAAGCATTTAAAATAAAAAATTTTAAAATTAACTTATACTTATTAAAATTAAAAAGTCTTATATAATTTCATACATTAATAAATTTTTAATTTATTCTTATAGTTATATCTAATAGTATTTTTAAATCTTAAAAATTATTTTATTAAATACAATTGTTATTGATTGAGTCATTTTTAATTTGATTTACTAAATATATATAGTACCATTTTTAAAAGACAATCTTTTAAAATATATTTGATAAACTATTTTTAAAAAATAAAAAATTTATCAAACTAATTCATAACCTAAAAGAAAAAAAAGCCATATCAATATTTTTTATGTATCAAATCATCAAGATGCATGTTTATATATATTAGTAGCTTTTTTATATTTTTTTTGACACCTATTTTCGTTTATAATTAATCACTTTATTTTATTTCACACGATTTTAGAGGACGAAAGCTAGTGCACTCCAGGTAAAGTAGGGAGTGCAACACTCTTTAAAAGTTAACCTATTATCAAAAGTTATCAGGTAAATTTAATTTATTTATTATTGTTATTATTTTTTTTGTCATAGGTTGAACAAACAAACCGGCACTAACAAAAATATTAATTCCCTCATTTAACACACGGACGACCTTTGCACCACAAAAATGCTCAGGAAAATTTGATTGAATTCCTCCATTACTCTGTTATTGTCGATGTGATGTCTTCAAGCATATTCACTGTTTTATTTGTTGGCAGGTGCTTCCATTATCGTTCTGACTAGTCACAGATTTTAACGCTCTTGAACCCACCACATTACACCTCTACCATAAATGACCTTCAAAGTCCGAAAATTTGCTGCCATAGAAAAGAAAGACGCATGTCTGTCGCTGCTGGTTGGCTAACTCCAAACGCAAAATCGATTCTGTAGAAGAATCACGGTCTCCATGAAGGCGCCATCAGATGACGACATAATCAAAGCACAAAATAGATGACAGTTACAACAAGTTCATTATCTTTTATTTCAAATTATCTTCAAATTGTACATAATAAAATAAAAAATTAAAATATAATTTAAACAATTATTTGTATTATTTTTTTATTAATTTATTCAAAAAATAATTAAATTTTAAAGTTAATTGGTATAAAATATTACAGATATAAAATTAAGAAAATTTTTTATTTGTATAAGAATGAGCCTAGTAAATAATTATTCTAGTTAATATATAATTAGGAATATTTCTTTCTTTATCAACGAGTTATAATTCAAATGACATAATTTTCATCTAAGAGTTGGTAAAAAAAAGAATACTTCTTTCTTTTATTAACTTTATTTAAACATTAATTATTTATTTTACATGCAATATAGAAATAAATGAATATAATATTTATTAAATAGACGCAGTTACGTAAAATTTTTTTATTGTCACAGTGTTTGAACCAAATAAAAGAAAATATTATTTTAAGAAAAACTAATAATATATTTTTAATAATATTCTTAATACAAAATAATAAATTTTAAATATTTTTTTAAATAATATATATTAACTAAAATAATATAATTATCCAAAATAATATATTATAAATATAATAAAATAACATATTTCAATAAAAAAATTGTTAATAAAAAATTATATAAATATTTTTTATATAAATTTTTGTTTCGCACAAAATAAAATTATTATATGTTTGTTTGCTTTTTATGTTGTATATATGTTCTTTTTAATTAAATTTATATAATACAAAATTTTTTATTTTTTTATTCATATTTAATGTTTTAATTTTGTTTCACACAAAATAAAATTATATATATATATATATATATATATATATATCACAAAATTTTTTATCATTATCTTTATATTTAATATTATAATTTTATTTCACATAAAACAAAATTTATTTAAATTTTAATATTATATATATATAACACAAAATTTTTTATCATTGTGTTTATATTTAATATTATAGTTTTATTTCACACAAAATAAAATTTATTTAAATTTTAATATTATATACATAATATATATTTAATATTTTTTTTAAGATTCTAATATATCTTTTTTTTAGATTTAGCACATGAATTTTTAACTTATTTTTTATGTATTATTTATTTTAATTCTAAAGTCTAATAACTTTTTTTTGGACAGACATGTTGTTTTTAATATTTATGTACTATTTTTTTATTTTGAATTTTAGTCCAATATCTGAGATTTACAAAAAAAAATCTAAAACTTATAAAAAAATAATTAACCTGATTAACAGATTGCCTTTTTAAATCTAGACCATTCAAATAAAATATAATAAATAAAGAGTTCATATTTAATAAATTCACAACGTGTGCAGTACTCCATACTTAACGAAGAGCGTTTAAGAATGAGTCATTTTAGAATATTATAAATAAAAAAGAGTTGTTATGATGAATAATGTTAAAGCATATTTTAGTAATCGAAAATGTTTGGAGTCAAAGGTAGTCATAATTTTGTTTTTGTTTGCTTGTATTCGTTGATTACCGCTAGAACAAATGCTTAATATTAAATATAATAAATGTATAATTATAGATGTTACATAAATAAAATTTAGTAATTTATTAATTTTAGATAATTAAAATTTTTATATAATTAAATCTAATTAAATTATGATATGTACGTATTTTTTTTTCTTTCTCTGCGTTTTTTTTTCTTTTTTTATTTGATTTTTTTATTTTTTTCTCTTTTTTTTCTTATATCATTATCATCAGCAGCATTACCACCATTCTCATTTTCTTCTTCTTTTTATACGTTTTTTTCTTGATTTTATTTATTTTTGTTTGTTTATTTGTTTGTATATTTTTAAAAATTTTATGAAGAAAAAGAACAAAAAAAAAGCAAAATACAAAAAATAATGATGATGAATGACACCAAAATTTTTTATACAACATACAAAAATAAAATAAAAATGACATCTAAATTTTTTATATAAAATACAAAAATTTTACTACAACAAATACAGAATTTGAATTGATATCAATATCACATTACAAGATAGTTTGTTATTTAAGATAGGAATATACAATTTAACCTTAAAAAATAATTTTTTTATATAAAATTCTCTATTTTTTAAGTAAAGCATAAGATATAAAAAAAATTTTTGTATTAATAACAAAACATAAAAAAGAAGAAAAGGAACTTGTTGAGAAAAAAAAAGGATAAAATTTTTTTGATGTTATTTTTAAAAAATTTCGATGCTATTTTTGTTTTTGATAACTTCTAATTAGTTAAAAAAAATTTTGTATTATCATTTAAAAATTTCGGTGTCAAATTCAAAAATTTTTTATGTCAAGCTTTAAATTTTTTGATACTATTTTTCTAATAAATCAAACACAATTCAAAATTCTCATCTTTTTCTTCTTTATCATCATTATCATCTTCTTTTTTTATATATTCTCTTTCTTATTTCACCTTTTTATCATTTTTCTTATTTTCACCGTCTTAAAAAGAACAAAAACAAAAAAAAAAGAAAAAAAATACTACAATAACACTAAAAAGAAGAAGAGGAGAAGAAATAAAAAGATACACCAACAATAATAATGAAAGAAAGACAAGATAGAGAAAACACGTGAAGAAAAAAAAAGAACGTAAAAAAAATGCATAATTTACTGTGTTAGTAATTTTTTATTAAGTTTAAATTAACTTAATTGAGAAAAATATTTAGATGTATAACAAAATTCTATAAAATTGTAAATGTTAAATAAAAAAAAGAATTATAGATATTATATTATTATCTTCTTAAAATTGTAATATGTTAATGGAGAACCAAAACTACGAACATGCACTTTCAAAGCTACTATTATTTGATATTTCATGATATATCTCAATGTGATATGTTAAAAGATTAACCTATTACAAATTTGAATTATAGTTAAGCGAATTATTGAATTGCCAACTCAAGTTAATTTGAAAACTACTATTATTTATTTGCTAATATTTTTTTATAATATCTTTTAAGTCATCATATCAACAACTAATTCACTACAAATTGTTGAATTTTTATTTGAGGCCTGCTATATATACAAGTCTTTTTGGTTTATAAGTCTTACAAGTCCAATAAAACACACGCATTACATTTAATTAACGCATTACACACTTCCACATTCAAGAGTAAATAAAACGCACGTTATTCAACAACTTTCTGTTTCCAAAGCGCGCTACTCACCATACATTATGAACGATTCTTCTTCTTCTTCCTCCATGAAAATAATTTTCTTGCCAAATTTAAAGATAATGGAACTTCAAAAATACACCCAAACAATTACAGAAATACACCCCAACAATTACAGAAATACACCCAAAGGATTAAATACACCCAAGCGGTTATAGAAATTCACCCAAAGGATTACAGAAATACACCTAAAGGATTACAAAAATACACCCAAAGGATTTAAGGAATACACCCAAAATTCGTTGAAGTACACCTTATGCATATTTCAGAACTCTTTCTCTTTCTCCTCCTCATCTTCTCCTGCTTCTTCTTTTTCAAAAACGATTTCAGAGATTGATGTAAAAGAAATGGAAATCGAGAATAACGAAGAAAGAAAATAGAGAGAAAAGCACGTAAATGAAGAAGAAGAACAGAAAGAGGAAGAAGAACGTGCAGCAAGAAGAAGAAGAAGGAGAAAGAGAAGGCAAGAAACGAAAGAAAAGAAGAAGAAGAGGAAGAGGAAGAAGAACGTGCAAGAAGAAGAAGAACGAGAAAGAGAAAGCAAGAAACAAAAGAAAAGGAGAAGAAGAGGAATAGAAAGAAGAACGTGCAGCAAGAAGAAGAAGAAGGAGAAAGAGAATGCAAGAAACGAAAGAAAAGGAGAAGAAGAAGAGGAAGAGGAAGAAGAAGAAGAACGTAGACATTGCATCGTGTTTTTAGGGTTTATTCGTTAATTAACTTGTAAAACATACAAGCCCTAATGACTTGTATGCAGAACTTTTCTCTTTTTATTTAAAGATTTATCACTAACTAATAAAATTATTACTAATAACTACAAGATTTAAATTTCAAACCATCCCATCATTATTTAAGAAGATTAATAAACTTAACCCAAATTGATTCTCAGAACAATATTCAATTCATGATACTCCATGATAAGATGTGGAGATGGACTCTCCCCCATATAAGATTCGGCCCTCCCTTATGTTTTAATAGAACCAACCCACTTGGCGATCTCTGCCCAATCATATAACCGAAAACAAGAAGTTAGTTTCTTCAAGACTTGTTACTAGGCCTAGGGCCAAGGCATGGTAATGGACCACAACATCTCAAACTCCTCATCTCATCCCAGCGTGTTCAGTACTGAATTATTACCACAAGAATCTTTCGATTGGATTTAGGAAGTATTCTTTGAGAAAACAATTCTGATAGGTAATTAACAAGAGTTTAGCCAATAACAAGTTAATAAGTATTTTTAAATTATATTTTATATTAGTTAATTAGGATTTAGATTTTTTAAATTTTAAATTTTATTTTAAAAAATAAAATGTAATCATTCACCGTTTATTTTATAAGTGAAACTAAAAAAATATATAAAAAAATTATTTAAAGACGAGAGATTATACTTTATCTTTTAAAGTGAAAATTCAAAATTTAATAGATCTAAATTTAATTAATTATCATTAATAAGTAATTATTTAAATTAATTTTTTTTAAAATATAAAATTAATAATTATTAACTATAATTATTTAAAATTAACTGATTAAAAATTATTTACCTATACTTTTTGTTAAAAAATTAGGATGATTTACAGTAGTTATTAAGAAATTTTACATGTAAATTTAATTATTTACTTTCTTTAAAAATAACTACATTTTATTTCTACCACGTAAAAAGTTGTTTAAAGGATCGAATGTTATCAGATGAACGTATAATTAAACTTGATTAAATATCATTATAACAACGTAGAATTGTTTTACAACTGCAATAAGTGTTATATAAGGAACGAAACCCAAACTTATCCCCATTGCTAATGGGAAGGGTATCATTTTCAACTTTCATGGCGAAGAAGGCCTTTCTTTTTGGATGTGGCATGTTGAAGGTTGTGCGGGGAAACCAATTCCTTTATGGTGTATGCACAACTTAACCGTTGACTAATCTTGTTTTGAATTTTCATTGGCCGGAAGATGCTAAATCTTGTTTTGAATCCTGGATCTCTATTAAAATGGTAAGGACTTGAAGGAGGTTTGGATCTTTTGTGATAGTATTGTGCATATGGAAGAAAATACATAATATAATATTTAAAAGCGAGACAACTAATTTGGAAGAGATGATGGAACAAGTCATGCTGATAAAGATCAATGGCAAAGGGAGAAGCTTGAGAAGAGACAATTCAGAGAGGAGGTGTATGTTAATGTTGCAAGTGTGAGGAGTGTTGAAATTAGTCTCACATCAAAGAAAGTAAAGGAAGAGTGAGAAATTTATAAGATAAGAGACTCATTAACTTATTACTTTAAGGTTTTGAGTTGGATGTAGTATCTTATGAATCTTTAGGTGTGTAATAGTGATGATGAGGATGATGTTGCATTCTTTAATTTAACCCTTCCACAAGTGATGAATAGAATAAAAATTGGCCATGAAGAAGGAAACACAATATTTAAAATAATGCCAGCGCAACAAGTGACGCTACATCCAAATTTTGTCCCTCCAAATCCGGGCATTGGTCACTATTACCACATGGCAATACATGTCCCACCCCATGATTTTTGTATCAAACACATGCATCAACCAAAAACAGACATTCAAATTTACAAAGTTGCCATGTTGGAGATCTATTTTATTTGTTTTTGAATTAGGTGTATAATAAAATGACAATGACATGCTGCATACCAAGTAGCGTTATCAAATAAACAAGTAACAAAGAAAGGAGGGTTGGGGCTTGCAGGATGGCTGACGAGGAAGTATCAGACATCTCGGAAGAATCGACGGCGAGAGGCTTTCCTTCGCTGCTCAGAGTGCAGGATTGAGGGTCGGATCCGTCAGCATTGAGCATCAAAGCCCGAAGAACCGCGGAAACTGTGTGAATGTATGCTGTCGTGTTCTTGGCCAGAAGCCATGTCAACCCCATGAGCTCACAATCTTTGTTGTGGATCTTGGTGGTCCTGTTCTCTGATGCTTTGCTTGAATTTGAAGAAGCCTTCTTTTTAAGCTGTGTAGAAACAATTAATACTTCATATTAGACTACCAAACATTAAAATTAGTAAATTGCACTTACACATTGGTTGGTGTAACATTCACTCACTTGGACAAATAATCAAAATTGCATGCACTACTGTTATAAAAAAAGATTCGGTTTTCTTTGTTTTCTTTCAGAAAACTAAATGGAGGCTTGACGTTTTTGCAGTGTCACATTATGCTATGATTATTTTATTTTATTTTTATTTGTTAGCAACAACAAGAATCAAATGCAACATCCATATTAATAAAAAAACATAACAATAGGATTCTGAAGAATACATAGATATTTATGTTTTGAGCATGAAATGAAAACCAAGTGCAAGGGAATCACGGCACATGCGACAAGATCTGTGCAAGTAGTAGTTGGAAATGTGAATTGTGTCAGGAAATAGTTGAATAATTGAGAGTAATTGCAAGTGGACAGGCTAAGAAAAAGAACGCTTACAGAGTAGAGGGTATGCAAGCAGTTGGAGCATGAAGAAAGAGGCGGGAAAGCAGTTGGAGTGAGACAATGATTCTCTAAGTTCAAGTTTTGGAGGGTGTGAAAACTTTGATGAGGGCAGGTGAAGGGGTGCAGCCTGATCCCGCAGTAGCAGTAGACAACATCGCAGGTGTCGTTGGGTTGCATCAGCTGGATTCCCCTGTCTTTGAGGGCCTTACCTAAACCAACAACGCACGTTTCCGAGTCATCCGGCAACAAGGGCATGTCATATGAATATGATGAAGCAGCATCAGCATCAGCAGCAGCAGCAGCATGCTTCAGTGCCGTTGAGGAGTAGGCAGAGTAAAGCCAGGCAGCCAACACGGGGCAGCACCTGCTGCGGTCCAGGCTGGATCCACAGGCATTCTTGATCCCTTGGTAGTGCTCGTCGGAGAGCCTCAGAGAGCACCCCTCAACGTTTTCCTCTTCGGGGAATGCGGGTATTGTTGCTGTTGATGCATCGCTTATCACATAGCATGGAAACACAGCGCACAGCAACAACACAAGGGCAAGTCTCTTCTTCATACTATTGAAGAGATGCTGGGGTTTATCAGAGTTTGGCACTATGATATTGCTACCTCATTTTCTTGCTTTGATTATTAATTACCCCTCTCTTATTAACCATCTCATCACATCTGTGGAATTTTTAATGAGTGGACAGAATGGGAAGACAATTATATCAATTATTTGACAATACTACACTGCACTACACTACACTACACTACAAAGTTATTCTTCTATCTTTACTCACCTAATATGATGGATGGACCCAGGTTTATGAGTTTAGTCTACGCTGATAAGAATTCCTCCTGAACTTTGACACAGATTTATCTACCCAAACCCGAAGGCCTAATAAATTGGTCTTGTCAATTGTCATGCAACAAAATTTTGGCTTCGGGATCATGTCACGTGCCCTCATTACGGATTTTAGCCTATAGTAAATAAATAAAGTGATCATTGATTCTATTTAACAAGGGTATTCCGGATGTACAAAGTTCAGCAACGTAACTGCGTCGAAAATTTGAAAAATCCCAAGTAATCCTTGTAATAGAATTCATGGAGTAGTTTGAGTGGCTCTCTGTGTTTACCAAGCAGGTTAATCACTTGTATTAGTTATAACTATACTTGATATGAGAAAGTGTTTTGACTTTTGACCGTTAATCCCAACAAGTGGCAAAAAAGAAAAAAAAAAAAAAAAGAAGCGCCAGCTGTTGCCACTATATCATTTTCCTTATCTAACACCCTTAATTAGGCCTTCGTGGTAGTGGCTGTCATGTGAACCCGGTCCCTTTAGTACTGCCCTGCATCAAGAGTGGATATGAACAAACAGCAGAATGCAACTGAAGCTTTAGTTAAAGTAATAAATCCGGTGCCTTTTAATATATTGCATTCGGATTAATTTGAAAAGGTCAAGTAGTAAATGAAAATCTTTAAATATTGTGTGTAATATGAATGAGGGACAGAAATTTAGTACACGCCTCAACTTTGGCTAACTGATAAGTATAAAAAGTTATTTGAGTCACGAATGTATTCTTTGAATATAAGCCATTGGATATATATTCACTCAATCTAAAAATCAATCTTACACCATAAGTTGGTAACATGTCACTAGTATAAGATTGATCATTAGAATGAGTGAATATGCTTATATTCAAAAAGCGCATTGGTAAGCCAAATAACTTCTAATACTTAGCGGTCAGCCAAAGTTGAGGCATGTATTGAATTTGTGACCGTGAATGAGTTTGTGATGTTATAATACTTAAGATTAAAAGATGTTCAATCTATTTGACAAAAAAAAGGCAGAATTATGCGAGAGTCAGGTCTCATTGCACTTGATGATTGCATGCTCCCTTCCAACTTCCTGGGAAGGCCTTGAAGCAGGTAAGCCCGTCACCAATATACCCTTCTTCAAATTGGTTACTTGGTTTTTTGTGGAATGGCAAATCGGTACATTCATGGATACCCATCTCCCATAACACGGTTTGATCATTTTGATGCAAATGCGGTTGTGGCTCATCTAATTTTACTCATTTTTGTTCATTTAGCAAAACATCTCTACATTTAAGGTGTCGTCCTTCTTTCCATTCAATCAATCACTTTGTAGCTTAATAAATTCTGTATGCGAGCAAGAATGAAGGTGAACGATATTCCAATGATCTTATTTGTAATTCTGATTTCTTACTCACTCTATATCTGCCACTGCACCCTCCCATTAGTATGGTTGGAAAAATTTACAGATTACAGTGAACCATTATTCGCCCTCCCCTTTCTTGATTCATGTATGATCTATCTCATTTGCATTATTCCATGTTATGTAGTTAGTTCGTGCATTTTATAAAGGTATATTGCAGTAAGTTTTCAACAAGTCTTCACCTTTCTCGAACATCAACGTTTTGTATATTGTATCTGGAACCTAACCTTACAAGACATGCGAAGCCAATTGAGGGGCAGGTTTTGCTAATGTTACAAGAAAGAAACTAACATAACTAGAACTGCCCATTCCCGAAGTTTTATAATAAATCATGGATAGTACACAATGCATTTTCATACATGTATAAATACTCCACTACAGATCAGTAGTAGTAATTCACATCGCTTGTTTTCGAGATCACAACACAAGTTGACGGGGAAGGAAGATGCCTATCTAAACATTTATAGCAGCAACTTTCTCTGTCAATCCATCTACCATATCCTCATTGACCTCCGCGATTGGTTCCTCCTAAAGCAAAACAAATACATTCAACACAAGCGCTAGAGAAATGTATTTCATCGAGTACAAATTTGAATGCAAATATTAGAGATCATCTAACTGTGCATGCTTACAACCATGGAATAAGCCAGACAAACCAAAAGAAAAGGGCAGAAAAGTAGTTTTTTTTTTAATCTGGAACAGAAAAGTGGTTGAAGAACCATATTGCGCATGCAAGGATATTGTTAGTACCTCTGGTTCTTTACTTGGTTTCTCATAACTCCTTGAACCGCTAATGCTGGCACTTTTCAAGAGGCAACGTGTGCTGTTGTTTGGCTTTGAGGGCCCATTTTCTGCATTGGTGTTTCCAGCAGCATCAGACTCTCGAGGATTAGACAAATTTGAACCGCTGGGTCTTTCATCATTTTTGTTTTTCTCATCCTTTGGAACACAAACTCGCTCTCTGGAAAACGTTGAATAGCAATAGTCAATACACATAACATAGAAAACACCAGAGGAAAAAGGAACACAGGCATTTCTGCCAACCAGCAAACATATCTGGATTAAAATTATATAAGGGCAACAAAATAGAATTAAATCTGGAAGAGAAATAGATGAAAAGGCTGCACGCTGCCAAGCTCCCCCAGATGTTTAACCAACACTTGCCTGGGTAAGGAGGCATGCTGTCTCTGCAATGGAGTGCTTCGCTCACCCTTGCCATAATGTTCCTCAAGATGTGCAAACTGTCGCTTGAACCGATCAACCCCACTATGCAACAAAATAATATAGAATTACTAACTAAAAACTAAAGCATGTAATGCTTGAAATTTCAAAGAACCCTCATTACACATTAGCTCCTAGATGACTTGAATCACAGAAAATTAACCATCGTAATTTCATAGGAATAAAAAAATCTAACTAATATAAGGATAAACATCAGCAAGAATAGATACTACCAAGGGATCATGATGATACTAGTGTAACAAATAAAACAAGTATGTTGGTGTTTTGCTACTGGAGGATCTAGTTCTAAATAGAACATTTTGGGATTCCAGAAAAAAAATCCCAGCATTCCAGCAAAATATCAGTGCAACAATAATAAGTGTGTACAAGGGCTCCTGATTGTAGCTATAAATTACTATGAATTGTGAGAAGTATACAGTAGCAGTTGAGTTAATACATTATATTTCAATAATGAAAGACCGTGCCTTGTGAAAAGAACAGACAGGCTGTCCATGCCTGTCTGATTTTGAGATATGCATCAAGCAATCAATAAACTATTTAGCATATCGGCACATCTACCTTGGATACATGAAGCTGGTTTGTTCTCCTCCACGAAGATATTCCTGGAGCATCTGGGGATGATACTCCAAAATCTGTTTGCTTCAATAGTATAATTAGTTACTATCACAATAAAGAAGCAACAATAAATAGAAGCAAGAGTGACTGAAATGCATAGTTGTACCTCTCGATAAATCAACTCTCTAACATCATCTTTGGTCAATTTCCTTCTCTCAAACTCAAACTCAAGTTTTGAAATGGGTTGAGTGGATGGCTCACGATCCACATTCGACAAGCCTCGAAAATAAGGATCGGCTAAAGCCTGCAATCACAAGCATCACAGAGGTATTGAAATTTCTCCCTTGGTGACTACCAATAAAATTTCACATTTGTAACTATATAGATAATGGAAATGGAAAATAACCTCTTCAGCTGTTGGACGATCTTTAGGATCAAATGCAAGTAAGCGCTCCAGTAATCGAAGAGCCAATGGATCTGAAGTTGGAAATTTTTGAGATAACGGAACTCGTTGCTTCTTTCGCATGCCACTAAGATATCTTCTAGCTTTCTCATTTCGAATCTGTGAAATTAGGATTAACAATGATATTCCCAAAGACAGAAGGAACAGTCAAATTTAGTGATATGATTGCGGCATGTCATATGGTTGGATATCAAACTAGACTTTGAAAAACTAACCCTTGCAATGGACTCAGGTGGAGGACTGCCAAGCAAATCGGTCATGAGATCCAATTGGTGCACCACATTTTTACCCGGAAACAATGGCTTTCCATTGAGCATTTCTGCAAATATGCATCCAATGCTCCAGATATCAATTGCAGGGGTATACTGCACAACACAAGGATTAAAAATTTACATTTACATTTAGATATTCCATTCCATTACTTTTAAGCAAACTCATCTTGTTGTATCTTGCAGAAGCAACCCAGAGGTATTGTCAAAGTAGAGAGAAGCTTACTTTAGAGAAAAAAGAACCACATAATTCAGGTGCCCGGTACCACCGAGTTGCAACATAGTCCTTAGTAAGAGTAAGTAAATTAAGTCAGCAAGAGGTTGGTAAACAAGTAACAGATTGACATGGCATGCACAATAGTACACTTACAGTCCAGAATATAGCTGATGGAGCATCATTAAAAGAAACTCGAGCAAGTCCAAAATCACATATCTTTAGTTTGCAATCAGCATTGGCAAGAATATTTTTGGGCTTTAAGTCACGATGAAAAACATTTGCTGAGAGATAAACAGTGTATATATATATATATGAGTATAAATGCGATGGCAGTATGAACTAATTATAAGAAATTAAAAAACCTAATAATACCTGTATGTATATATTTGAGGCCTCGAAGAAGTTGGTACAAGAAAAATTGGTGATGCTCAGGTGTAAGATCATCATTTGCCTTGATTACTTGATGAAGGTCAGATTCCATCAACTCAAAGACAACGTAGATATCCTTGAACTCTCGACGGGAAGGAGGAAGCATAATATGTTTAATTTCTACTATATCAGGATGGCGAAGTAAGCGCAGGAGCTTAATTTCTCTTAGGATTCTTGTAGCATCCGATACATGTTCAAAAACATCATTGATTTTCTTGATTGCAACTTTTTCCCCGGTATGAGTGTCAAGGGCAGAGCCCACGACGCCATAACTTCCTTTCCCGATGACTTCGTGGATTTGGTATCGGCTTGCCTCTCCATACTCAGTAAAAAACTCAGCTTCTGCAGAACCCTGTTTGATAAGCAGAAAATCCATTAGGGTCTAGGGTCTAGGGAAGGGGACAACAGTACACACTGGCAATGCCAATGCCAATGCTGTGATCGGGAATGACAATTACAATTACAATTAAAATTACAATTACAATCTCGAGAAGAAAGGTTTGAGATCTGGGACCTTTTTGTGGGGATCCATGGAAGAGTGTTTGAAGAAGATCTGGGTAGGGACTTTGAGGGGCTTCAATCCAGAGATATCAAAGTCATCGTCAATGGTGAGTTCAGTTTCTTGATTGCTAGTGGGAATAGAGGCCAATTGTGCCCGCAAATCTCTCACCAACAACACATCGCTCCTATTATTATTATTATTGTTATTATTATTATTATTATTATTATTATCGATAATAATACGATCGTCCCCTTTAATAGCTGAAGAAGCACGTCTTTGGAATAAGCGTCGAATCCCTTCCACGAGCGTTCCACCACCACCACCACCCATCCTGTCTACTTCGCTTACAGTACTCTTTTTATGTATTCGCCTTCGACTCTCTGCCACTCCAATCCACCATTTCTCCTTCTCTCTCTTACTTGGATTCTTTTTTGCGATGCGGAGAATCCAGGCACTCAGCAGAATCAGAGAGAGGTAGGTCAAATTCTTATTAGTAAGGGGAGGGGAATTTAGTCAATTTACCAAGTTCTAAATGTCAAGTGGTAGTAGTTATCCGTGTTAGATAATTGTTGCTTCCCTAATACTGCTTGCTACTTGATTGATGGAATAATTTATTTATTTATTTATTTAAGGATGTTGATTATTGTAACGTCAAGTGCGAATGAGCTGTTGCCATATGGGTCAGTGATCGCACTTCTCTCCCGTTTTGTCATTGCTAATTTAATTTATTTTTTTACGCGGTTGACAGGTACGTGCTAATGATGTTGTGATGCTTCTTTTTTCCTTTCTTTCCCACATGATTTCTTGTCTACCTTTATACTTTTCTTTTTTTTTTCTTTTAAATTTTAATGTATATTAACTAGGCATCTATCAGCTCACGAAGCATGAGGTGTCGCTTCCGTCATTTCTCAGTTTGGCGTTCCTAACATATGAGTATTGGACTCTCGCCCTATTGCAGTTTTAGTGACCTACTGGTGGCCATGATGCAGGAGGTGGCAGCTGCAACTAGCTTCAGTGCCATACCCTCATTTTGGCGGGGATCACCGAGGTGTTGGCGAATTATTCGTTTTTCATTCAGAGTATGTGTCAATAAGTAAAGTACATGATTTGGCTCCCATTTTAGATTTCCCGTTGCATGTTCAGTGACTCAGCACGAGTTGAAGGTTATGGTTAAGTATGCTTCTGTTTTTTTTGGGACGCTGGTATGCTTCTTTATTTTCTTGATAAGTGTGGGGAATAATTCTGGCCAGTGATCACTCGAACATATAACGTGAATTGTTGTACTTGAGTTTGTTAGTTCCCTTTGCAGTCTGTAACTTTTACCGGTCTGCTTTTAAGCTCGGGACTTTATTATTAGGTATAATTATGGTTGAAGTTTTCCAGTTTAGTAACTACTCTTACCAATTTGACCTGAATAAGTCAAATTTGATTAAAGTTGTGTTACATATATGACAAGTGTTACCAATTCGTGCATGCAATTATAAGTTTATAAATTTTAGGTACTAAGGAAGTTGGCACAAACAAACAACAAAAAAGAAGAGGAGAAGAGAGAGAGAAGAAAATAAAAAACCTCATCAAAATGAAATTTCATCTTATTGGTGTACATTGTACTACCGGTAATATATATCTGTGTAGTTTCTGTGAAACTTAAATTGCCAAGTTTAATTATCCATTAAAGCATTTTATCAAAAAAAGTATCCTTTAAAGCAATCATAGTGGGAAAAAATAAGTGACTTCACAAATTATCACGGTGAATGATTTATTAAATTTCTACTATTTTGAAATCAATTTCTCTTAAATTATCTTAAAACATAATGACTTTATCATACAAATTACAAACAAGTTGCAGGTTGTTGGCCAATATGTAGCTTTGTCTGGCCTCTTCTATTTATTTTTTAACATATTTAAACTAAGTTTGTCACGCATGAAGTCCAAATAGTAGAAAGAGAGATCTTTTATTTGCAACACACAACATTTTATTTGCTAATTTGTCTGAGCTATACTTATCCTTATAGTTAACTATTAAAACTCAATACAAAATAAAATCTGAATTATAAAACATGTCAATTTTGTTGCTTTTGAGATTTTTTGAGCTACCACTTAAAACAGAGTCAAGGCCTTAAGACTCTGTTTGAAAGAAATATTGAAACTAAGTGACTAAGATTAAATTAAATTTCTATATTATATTGGTATAAAATATATTAGATGAAATTATAATTAATATTATGTTTAATTTAAAATAAATTTAAAGATTGTGGCTAAATTTAAAATTTAAAAAGTTAAATAAAGATATTTTTAAAAATAAATATTATTAAAGTTTTAGTCTCCATTTTTTAAATTTTATTATTCTGTGTCTCTACTTTATATTTATGAAAGTACTCAAAAAACTAAAATTTTGGAGAGAGTGACTCAAATTTTAGTTCAATATCCGACATCAAATACAATACTAATCTCATGGTCTCATCTCAGTTTTACCCTTAACCAAATGCTACCTAAGAAAAGGATAAGGTGGGACCAGACCAAATTTGTGATATTTGTATGAAGCAACCTAATTGTGTTTGAGCCATACACCTATAATCTAAACACATACATGGCTACCTTCTTTAACTTCCCACCGGTCTTCTCTGCCCTCCCCTCCAGAACTCATCACCATATTCACTCATCACAAACACCACCGCCACCTCCACCATCTCAGCCCTCCAGCACAACTGGTAATGACAACCAGGAAATACTGCAGGTCTCTACCAAATCACAACAACAGAAGCCTATCAAACCCACTAAGATTGAATCCACAGATTGGATAGCTACTTCCCTCACAAGACGATTTGGTCTCGGAGCTGGCCTTGCTTGGGTTGGCTTTCTTGCTTTTGGGGTCATCTCTGAACAGATTAAGACTCGCTTTGAGGTTTCTCAGCAGCAGGCCAACACAAGGACCGTTGACAAAGAACAAGGGGTGCTCCTTCCCAATGGCATAAGGTTAGGTTGCTTCTTCAATCACATTGTATCTTTTCTTGGTCATATTCATTTTCTGAATGATACTTGTCTCTGGCCAGATACACGGAATTGAAAGTTGGAGGTGGAGCTTCACCAAAACCAGGGGATCTAGTTGTAATTGACATAGTGGGAAGAATGGAAGACAGTGGACAAGTGTTTGTGGACACAACAGAGAAGAAGCCACTGGCACTGGTGATGGGGTCAAGGCCATATAGCAAGGGAGTGTGTGAAGGCATAGAATATGTGCTAAGAACAATGAAGGCAGGTGGTAAGAGGAGAGTGATTGTGCCTCCTTCACTAGGGTTTGGAGAAAGTGGTGCTGATTTTGGCACTACTGAGATACCTCCACTTGCAACACTTGATTACATTGTTGAAGTTGAAAGAGTCTCCATTGCACCTGCTTAATAAATATATTACTCTTGTACTACTTCCACCTTCTGTTATGTATATCAAATGATTGCAATTTGATTCAATGTATACCAATTTTTTGTCCAAATACAGAATTTAAGAATAACAACTCCAAATGTATTTACTTTATTTTTACTTCACTTGGATGATGTACGAGTTTCCAACTTTTCATAGTGTGTTTTACTTTTATACATAGTTATTAAAATCGAATCGGATAGATCGATTTGATTGAAAAACTGATAAATTAGACCCAATATCAATCTAATCCAAGATTAGAACCACTTAGAATTGAGAATCGGTCCAAACCAGTAAAAATTGATCAAATTTTGTGAAAATTAGACTGGATCAAACCGCTCTGTTGCAGTTGAAAACAAATCTACCACGCACCAACGTTTTTGCAAGTCCACCGTACTCCATTCCAACGATGCCAAGTGTCAAGGTTTATGAGTTTTGGAAAATTTTCCAAAATGTCTCACATTCCAATTTCCAACCCCTTGCCCTAAGAATGCAACAAGGATTATTGATCATCCAAACTGCAATGCTTCTTTACTAATATATATAAATTATAATTAGCAATCTTTTATTTTATTTATATTCAATTTATTTTAATTTTAAAATTATTTATTTTTAAATTAATTATATTTTATTTAATAATAAATTTTATTAAATATTTACAAATTAAAAAAATAAAAAAATTTATTAATCACAATTTATTTTTTTTATGATTATATGATATCTATTAATATTATTTTTTCAATAAATATTTATAGTATATAATAATAGATAAAACTCACATGCAGTTGTCTTCATATGAAGTTAATAATTGAAAATCGTTAGATGATATTTAGTTAAAAGTTATAAAATCATCTAACGATTTTTAAATATCAACTTCATACCAAAACAATTGTATGTGAGTTTTCACCTATAATAATATAATAATAAAATAAATATAAACTAATTAATAAAATATTAAAATTTGAAAATAATAATTATTTTTATAAAAACAAAATAAAAGCATTTATAATAAGGATAAATAATTAAATTTTATATAATTATTTAATTATAATGAATTAATTGGTTCGATCAACGACCCATCGATTGAACCAATAACTTAATAATTTAGTAATTTGATCGGTTCGATCAGATTACAACTATGCTTTGATATGGTTATTCTTATTCAATTATATTTTAGAAAATTTATTAAGTAATGAGTTTAAAAAATCAGTTACACAATTTAAATTCTACAAATTATTTTGACTAATTTTTCGTTATTTCATCATTTATTTTAGTTTGACAACTATTAAAGAAAAAAAATAAATTTCTTTTCAATAATATTTTCTTATATAGCTTTTTTATATTTACTCTAATAAAAATTTTAATAAGAGATAATATTGACTCACTTCAAACAATTTAATTTCAACTTAAAAAGCATACAAATTATTATTAAATTAATGAAACTTATTAGAATACTGTATTAAATTATAGAATATCAACCTATATTTTATTACGTAGATTTTCTTCTAATGTGTATAATTGAGAAATTGTTACGTATTTTATTAGTTAAAATTAATTTTTAAAATTAAAAGAATTGTTATGAAAGAATCTTAAATAGATAACTAAATCACAAGTATTAATATCTTTCGAGTTCTGTTAGAAAATTAATGAAATATTTGTATAATATATATATAGTAGACTGTATAAATTATAAAATAAATATCATTCATAATATTCAGAATAAATATTGAGTACTAAAAATAATAAATATTTTATGTTATAAAATCACTCATTCTAAAAGTTTAAATTAATTTTGACAAATCTAAAACTTTGATACTATATGATGATATCATTCATACTAAAAACTTACACTAATAAATATTTTATTGACTCGCTGTTCATAACTTTATACAAAAAGTCTCATAATAAAATTTTAAATGAATTTATAAATAAAAGAAATTATTTTCTGACTAACGTGGTTTAATTTGTGTGAGTTGTTTTGGTCTTTTGGAAAAGATTAGAACAATAACATGGTGTCCGAAGGTGAACCACATAATAGTATCCGATTATGAATTGAGCGCAGTGCAGACTGCAGAGCGACAGGCAGGCAGCTTAGCTATGGGAACTGTGATTGACTCTCACTTCTTGGCTCTCACTGCCATCCTCACTGTATTTCTTCTCTCTCTACATGCATGCTGCTCATTTTCTTCAACAACATATTCAAGATATTCATTTCGCTTTTTTGTAGATTGGGTATCAGTTTGTGTTTTTCATCATCACTGCCCTCCTCAAATTTGACAAAGTTACTGATTTTGCCGGTATAATTCATTCACACTTCTCCTTCATTCTTCCTCCTTCCGTCTTCTTCACCCTTTTTTTTTTCCTTTGAAGGAAGTACCAATTTCATAATAATTGCTGTGTTGACCCTCCTGCTCAAGGGATCATGGTATTTTCGACAGGTACCTATGCCAATTACATTCTATTTCCATCTCCTTTCTCTTTTGTATCGTCGCTCGCTTATTCAAACGCTACCTTCACAGATAATCCTCTCTTTCTTTGTTGTATTATGGGGTCTTCGCCTCGGCCTTTTTCTCTTATTCAGGTAACCCTACAAATAATTTATATTAATACAGTAAAGTACCATTCTCTAACTTGTGATTACCCCCGTCGTCAGGATTCTGAAGTGGGGAGAGGATCGACGCTTTGACGAAATGCGGAATAATTTGGGAAAATTGGCCATATTCTGGACATTTCAGGTTTGGAAGAATGTATCTACCTTGCATATGCAAGTTGGGAGTTTGTGTTTGTGTTTGTTTGATTTAATTTCAACTATTGCAGGCTGTGTGGGTGTGGACAGTGAGTTTACCAGTTACAGTGGTTAATGCAAGCAACCGAAATCCTTTCATACAGCCTCAGGATGTGATAGGATGGATTTTGTGGGCTGTGGGTTTTATACTTGAAGGTACAGCGGATCATCAGAAGCTGCGCTTTAAACAGTCTCCAGAAAATAGAGGCAAGTGGTGCAATTCTGGTCTCTGGAAATATTCTCGCCATCCAAACTACTTTGGTGAGGTTAGTCCTTTCATCTTATTGATTTCAATCAAACTTTGAAAAGTCCATGTTTATGTTTACTCTACTACATGATTATGTTATCTTCTTCTTTCTGTGATTAATATTGCTTGCATCTTTGGTTAGAAATTCAAATTAATATTGCTCTGTAGCTTATTATATTCTTCTTTTATTTAAACCTCTAGTCAAGAATTAATGGAGCTTCATGAATACTTAACTCAGATGTTGCTTTGGTGGGGAATTTTTGTGGCATCCACACCAATACTGAAGGGAGCAGAATGGTTGGTAATCATTGGACCAATATTTCTCACTTTGTTGCTTCTTTTTGTCAGTGGCATTCCAATGCTCGAGGTTTGTTCTTACCGAATTTGGTCAAAACTACGCTGCCACCTTTTTTTGCCTTTGTCGATGATTAATTGCATAATGGAAGCAGGATTCAGCAGATAAGAAGTTTGGAAATGTAGATGGATACAGGATATACAAACGGAGGACTAGGTTTGTTTCACCTCCTCAATGTTATTTAATTTTCAGTGTATTGTTGAGAGATAACACTAAGCCAATTCAATGTTTCAGCCCTTTAATCCCGTTGCCACCACCAATCTATGGAAACTTGCCCTTGTGGTTCAAAACAACTTTCCTCTTTGAATTACCACTCTACAGTCGTAATCTTCCACAAGAAGGACTAGACTGGTGAGCAGCAATTCTAATTCCACTTGCATGACACTTTGTGCAAAAATCTATTCTGCGATGGTAGGATTCCTGAGCGTGGGTATGTCATACTTATGTTGAGTAATATTCAGGATTGTGTTCCTGATGTATCATGTAGTGTCTAATGAAAAAGTTCGAAAAGAGTTATTGACATTTGTAACTAGGATATTATTCAAAAGCACTAGATTATGCTCGAAACTAGATGATATTTTCTAAGCTTGTTTGTTATTGCATGCAAAAGCCTTAAACATTCCCAGAATCCCGTAACAACTCTGAGACCTGAGAGCCAGTCTTCTAACTATTAACTTTGTTGAGAACCTTGCATGGCTACATTGTCTTCTGATGCGGACTTGTTTACAAGTTTCACTTTCTGTTGGCTCTGAATGAATGATTTGCAAAGGCTTTATAGTTAGTGTCAATGATAAGTGTTACTAAACTATTTACTGTCTTTGTAAGGTGTAGAACAAGCAGCGGGGAAAGCAGCAATGCTCAGAAAATTGACTAGCACTTGCTTCTATCAACTCATGCGATTCTTTTGTTGGTATGCATTGTAATGATACACCATACCAATAACCAAGGTTGTAGTTGCCATCTTCGGGTTTGTTCTCATAGGTTCTTCTCTTTTATTCTTTTTCTCGCCTTTTAATTTGGATATTTACACTACACGCAATATGAGGTGCGTAAAGCGCACCGCAACTATTTCATCTTGTTATATTGCAGTTACATTCTGTTTGATGCAAATCGATAATCAAAAGTATATTTATCACATGGCATTGCCATCTCTTTCAACTTACTATACATTATAGCGAAGCCGCAGTTTTATTCGAATTATTAATGTACACGCGTCATACCATCATACGAATAGGAAATGATAAAAACAAAACGGGTGAAAAAAATAGCCTACAAATTCTGTTGAATTGAGATAATATTAAAGTTAGCAATGGTATCAACTTACGAGTTGCACAATCAAGCCTCTCCAAACATACTAGGGGGGCAGAGGGCTAATTCTGTGACCACATCTTCTGCTGCACTGTACATTAAAAAAATGATAAAAGAAAATTCCCCATATTAAGGTCACAACCACCACCAACTCCACTCATGGTTACCGGAATTGAAGATTCAAGGCCTATTCGCCCATCTTTTCCAACACATGCCAGGACATAGCGGTCTGGAGCAATGCTTCATTGGTGTATTAAATTTCATGGCCATAGTGATACTGACCTACTGTAACATTCATTACACGTCCATTGTGAGTGCTTGATGTAGTATAGGGTAAAATCAAAGAATATATTCCAGGTGACCAATACCAGAAGACCTCCTAAAAGCTGATGTAAATAAGTAAAGATATAACATGACTATCCCCCAGTGCTATTAATATTATCCAATGAGATCACAGCGCCCGACCTAGCCTCATTGGATGGCCCTGAACCTGAATGTGACATCAGGATATATATCACCCAGAAATGAAGGCAAACAAGGTAAACCAGTGCCCATAATTTTGCAGTCGAGTTCCTTCTCAAAAAGACTGCACCCGTGACAAATATATAATCTAATTGTTGAAGCAGCGAGCCCAATTGTTTCTTGCCAGAATGAATTCTGGCTTTTAAGATTGGCTTCAGCTTTGAATTGGAGAGCTCCCAAATTCCTGATTCTAAGTCACCAGATGAGGAAGCAGAATTCATATCTGGTGCACCTGATGCTGACATATTCTCATCTAGCAACCTTGACACTGCCTGCAAATTTTTATTCATAAAATTGTAACTCAAGTAGATGACCATTTCCAAGAATTAGAACCATGGCCTCAGCAGAAAGAATACCTCAATTCTGAATACGAGACTTGCCTTCTCAGAGGAGAGTGACTCAACCTGTTGACAAGAAGAATTTGTTTGAATGTAAAGTGGTCCGGAACAAGCAAGTTTATGAAGTCCTAACAAGGTATTTGAATGAAAATATCCAAAAATTAATACTTTTCTATTCATTTTTAATAAGCTGAATTCTAAGAACCAGGTAAGGAGGGTTCTGTTGACTACCAATTGGATAAACTCGGACTGGTTAGTCAAGTTTTGTTTGGAGACAGGGAGTCATGAGTAATTGTAAAAATATTACAGCCAAATGTACAAGAGATGCACCTTGGCTTGTTTCTGTATTAAATGATCAGTCATCTGTTGAAGCCTACGCTTGAGCTCAACTTCAACTTCTGTTGGTTCTTCTATCTCCTTCCTTGTCATTTCAATGTCAGCTTCCAGCTTCCGCGCCTATGACGTACAAAAGTATATCGAATATGCAGATGAAATTATTCCACGGCAAAAACGAAGCCATTCACCAGGAATGCCCGATGTGAAAATTACAAAGTAGTGTTAAATAGTGTAGCAGAGCAGCAGTTGGCAGTGCAGGTACAAAAAATAATAATATAAATACGAAATATGAAAACTTACATTTCAAATTTAAATGAAATCTTAACAAAATACTGCAATTCGTTAGAAGTAAAAAACTCCAAAATGTTCCATAAAAGTAGGAACTTTGTAAGGGGTGAGCCCTTGTAACTCTGTTAAATATGACAATTTTCCTCACATCTCAATTATTGTTAAGCACGCATTTCAGTCCATGCAAAGTAAAATTTGAACCCCATATGGGTAAACACCTTTTCTCCAATAATGAAACATGACTTGGTTAAATTTTAAAAGCAAGAACAAAGACACTTTAAAAAAATCCAAGACGTAGAATACCACTCTTAACAAAGCTTTTTCCCATTAGGTGGGGTCGACTATATAAATCTAGAATGCGACAATGCTTTTACATTAGTTGTCGCAAACCTAAGACAACTCTATACGGATCCAACAACGTCATTGCGTTGTGGTCATGCATAGGAATGCAACAAAGTTTTACGTCGGTTGTCGCAAGCCTAACACAACCTTTCTTGTTTTTCCGGGCTTGGGAGAGACTATGTAAACATAGGCTCAGTTAAGATATAGATACCACAAACTAGAGGAAATGGGATATATAGAAGACTATTCAAGAACAGATACTATAAATAATGAAACATACAGCATTTGAAAGACAAAAGCTCTTCAAGGGGGAAAAATCAAAATATAGATCAGTTAAAAAGTTCCAAAGCTTACCTTTTCTTGTAATTGTGTAACTTTATCACCAATTATAGAGTGCTCTGCCTCAAGAATTTCTCTTTCAAACTCAACTCCTTTTGAAGACATCTACAACATCAGCATAATTAAACAGATTCAGGAATCAGTATAAATGTTAAACAACTGTCAAGACTCAAGGCTATCCAACTAAAAGCCAGTGGCTATAACAATTTTAAAGAAAAATATGATAGGATTAGGGTCAATAGAAATAAAATAACAGAGACTCCCTCTCAAGACACCCATGCTCAGGAAAAGTAAACAAAAGTAATCGAAATATTTACGCACCCAAATCAGAAAATAATAGCATAACTTACTTGATTTTGTGAAGCTACAGCTTGATAAAGATTGCTCGTGCTCCTTTTGAGCTCTACAAAAGTTTAAAGCATCATGAACCTATTAGTAGACCAGCTCATTTCAACATAATTTGACTAAGCTAGGAGCCTAACAAATCAGAGTGCAACCATGTGTAAAAAATTTAATCTTTTACTGACCATGCCTTGCAAATAGAAATCCAGTATCAATACATATTCTATATCAACCATACTCCTAGGCAAGGTTAAAGAACAATCTACTTGAAGACATGAAGGGCCTGTATCGTATAGTAGCCTAGCATAACTTTGCTTCACACCTAAATGAAGTCCTTTGATTGCATACTAACCACCTATTCTGTCCAAAGCATTTAGTACTTTTGAATAGTGAATATTCACCAGTCTCTTGATAATAGAATATGCCCAAAGTAATATGTATATGATATTCAATAAGCTTGAAATTAACCTTAGGCCTAAATTAATCTTTTGCAAACCTTACTAAAAATTCTTATAATCTTCAAGATTTTAATAAATGTTCAAAGCAGGGTACAAAACTTTGGTAGTCAATAAGTCCAGTGAAAAACACTAGTATATGTTGTAAGGAAATAATGTATCACATAATGAGTTGATGAATTTGCAAAGGGGCAGTACCTTCATGAACCGACTCTTTAAATGCAATTTGCTGTCTTAGTTCAGCCACTTGTTTAATCTGGTCCAAAACGTTTAGTAGTTAATACCCATTCAGCATTGTTGCCCAGTGATAAGAATTACTCGGGGATAAAAATCATATATGAATTCAAGCAAAGGACACGTTTAGTTGATTAAATTCCAAAACAACATTCTCATTCTAATTCTAAAATCAGTTACACTTGCAGCCACATCATCTTCAGGAATTGGACTAATCAACTTCATTTGGCTTTATATTTCCAGTCCAACTAACAACTTGGGAAATTTTCTAAACCCTGTAAGAGGGTATAAGATCCTAGGATATTTGGCTCTTAGCAGCTTTCATACACAATATTAATACTCAAATCAAAATATTAGTACTCAAATAAAAATCCTTGTGATAATTAGCAGCAGGTCTGATTTTAATCACAAATTTACACATTTTATCAATACTAGCTACAAAGCTTATAATTCTGCGGATAATATTTGGTGGTGGAAAGTGATCTAAATTTAAACACACCTCTACTTCAAGGTTCCACTGCACTGCTGCAAGGGATTTCGCAAGATCAGCATTAGCAGTCTGCAACAATGCAACCAGTCCAAACTTTATCAACAATAAGCTTACCTAGATATCTGTGGAGCTTAAACATCATTATAAATTATTTACCAAAGGTGTAGCCAGTTATACTTATACATCATATGAACATTACCATTTCCAATTGATATGAATAAAATGGCTTAATCCTTAAACTAATTAAATTAACATGCCTCGAGTTTAGCTAATCGTGCAAGAACTTCCATTCTGGTATTATTATGTTTCTGCTTTTCTAACTCAGCAGCTTCCATTGTTTCCATCATGCTGGTCTGAAGCTGTGAAGCCTGAATGAAGGAAAAATGAGTTTTAGACAAATAAGCAATACAAATAAAAACAGTACCAGCAATCGGTCATCTAGTTATCTTTAAATCAATTTTAAGCTCATTAGAAGAAATTCCTATACTGAATCTGGAAAAGTCAATTTATTTCTCCTGTCGTAGCACCAAGAATACCAAGCAGGAGAAACTACAATAATTTTGCCAAGATTTGACAGTAATAATAATAAAGAACAATTTTAATAACTGTGGTAAGATTACCTCCTGTGCTTGTTGTTTTGCTCGCTCCTCTAGTATTTTCTCTATACTTTGCTTCTCCCCCTCTAATTTGGCCACCATATTCTCGAGTTCCTTGATGGTATTCATTGCTTTAGCTTCGGCTTTCTCAGCAAGGATCCTCTCCCTCTTCTTTCTCCGTTCCTCCCTCTCGCGTTCACTTTCAGAATCAGATGTTGAGTCAGAATCTGTATCTGAATCAGAACTCCCATCATCACTTGCCATGGAAGAACCCCTTTGCAAATGATCAGATGTTGGATGTCCCAAGACTACTTGAGGCCCATCCCTTTCTTTTATTGCACTTCTCAATTGACCTTGAGCAACATCTCCAGCAATCTTACCTTTGTCCACCTCAGGTATTGTTTCTGCGTCCACTTTGTCATTGGCCTGCAAAGATTGTGGCTGAGAAAGGCTCCTATAACTAAAACCATGATGATTCTGTTCATTTTCCTTGTCATCTGTCTCCACCGCAACCTTATTGACAGTGTCCTTATTACTAGTATATTCTTGTCCTCTCATCCACTTATTATCAGTCTCAGATTCCACATTGGAATGCCTCTCTGATGAACCAGATGAGGTAGACTCCTTCCCATCATCACTAACTTTCCCACTCGGTTTAACTTGTTTAACAGAGTCCAGCCTCTGCAAAGAACTTGAAGCACCATTAACACTTTTTGGGTTCCTCTTGACATCTGAAACCGATAACCCCGACGACAAACTCTTGTGCTTCCTATTATTTTTGGTCAAAGAACGAGGCGAAGGTACCCCATTACCCTGGCTGCTCCCAGGAGCCGTAGGCTGAGTTGGAGAGCTGAGGAGTTCGGTCCAATCACCATCAGTGAGTGCAGGGTTAGGATTAGGTTTGGACGAGGGCTTAGCTGCGTTAAGTGGAGCTGGCTTGCTAAAATTGGGATCACTCCGCAGCTTTCCACGGTAGTCGTTGTTCTCCAGTGGTTTCTTCTTCAACTGATCCTTGAGAGACACGGAACCCCCTGATTTGGCAGGAGCAACGTCAATGGCACTGGGTTCATCGAGTCCAAGCCTCTCGTTCTTGCGAAGAGATTCAGCAGCTTGCTGGTCGATCTGAACCGCCCGTTACGAAATTCCCAAAAATGCAATAGAGGAAAAAAAAGATTATAAACATGCTGTTAAATCAAATTAACATGTAGACATTGCTATTCCCTAGATTTGGATAATTAATTGACCATGACAAAGAATTCAAAAAATGTAGCAAAATGAGAAGGCATCATTGTTGGAATAGTATAATTTGCCTGATGGAGAATGTTCTCGGCGACTTTGAGCTTGGAGGAGATCCAATTGGCCATTGAGTTGGCTTCTAAGTTTGAGCTGCTGCTAATTCTGCGTCTGTCGAAAGAAGAGAGAATAAGCGCGTGAACCGACAAAGGAAACGGTTAAGAGCCCAAATTGGTGCATGATTAGCGTAACGCGGGATTTTGAGCACGTTCTGGGGATTGCATAAGAGAAGAGTATACGTTGGTTGATTATGTGAGAGGAAGAGAGAGATGATGATGTATGGTAAAGAAGACGAAGAAGAAGGAGGAAGAGGATGGCACAAAGAAACATGTTTCACAACTTTGGGCCTAATAAATTTGAGTGAGGCACACAGCTTCGTTTGGGTCCTACAGACACTGAGCGTTACCCAATCATCTTTCACCCGACAACGACCGAACAGCGACCTTGATGGGCTTCAATTTGGGTTTGTTATTCATAAGGCTCAAAATATGGTTGTAATCCAACTCAATTCCATTCGACATCAAACGGCCCAAGCTATACCGTTCAAGAGGTACCAATGCGCTTCTTTGACCACAAACCTCAACAAATAATCAAGATTGGGAATGGTTCAATTCTTCCTCTATAAAAATTAAAAATAGTACAAAGAAATCGTTACAAGTTAGTACAAGGTGCTTTTGTGGGACGTCTTCCAGTTTTTTTTAAGTAAAAGCTCAACACAATGAAGTGGAGCATGCATAGTTAAATAAACACCACAATTCTACTTAAACAAATAAAATTAACACAACAGATAACTAAAAATTCCCATGTCATCTTTGGCATTACTATCAACAACAAAGGAATCAACACCTGTCCACTCGTTAACGCTAGTCACGGTCATGTTGATGACCTCATCAACACCTTTGCTTCTTTTGCTTTTATTCTCAAAGATTCTCATGTTTCTTTTTAACCAAATGTTCCAAATGATGGCACAAAAGCACCTTAGCCGCTTCTTTCGATCCTCCGGACTTCTCAATTTCTCTGTCCAACTTAAAAAATGCTCTTTTATCGACCTCGGATAAGACCATTGACGGTAAAATCCTGCTATCCAAGCACTCCACACATGCCAAGTAGTAAAAGCACAGCCTAAAAAGAAGTGATGTACATATTCCAACACGTTATTACAGAAAACACAGACACTATCTTCCGGATGAATAATTTCAAACGGACTTAGCCTCTCCTTTGTATTCACCCTACCGATCACAACAAACCAAACAAATAGCTCTACCCTTTGTGGTACCAAACCTTTTCAAATGGTCTTCGTGAAACTGTAATGGGTCACCTCCTCTGACAGCATTTCTTCCAGTAGCACCTGCACAAATGAGTTAGTTGAGAAGACACCTTGCCTATCATATTTCCATACCACTCT